>NC_056748.1:647161257-647228757 GCF_019279795.1 Protopterus annectens
ATCAATAGTGCTATCAGTATTCAATATGTAACAGATATACCATCAAATCACTAACCATTACACATAAATAACTTATCTCTTGCATCCCTTTGAAAGGAGCTGCATTCCCGCATCACTAAATATGCTAACTCTGGCATCATACAACATGGGCTCATAGGTAAGTACTAGGCAATCAGTTTGCAGACTATTTCCAGCCTAATCAAAAAAAAACCCTATTCAAAAGATACCCCTAGTCTCAAGAAGGGCAAGACAAGATAGTCTGAGGGAGAATTTGAGGTTGCCCAACCAATTAACTAGGTTTACATTGAAGGTGACAAGGGTGCTACTCTGCTTGACATTTAGTGGAAGTTTATTCCAGAGGTGAGGGATACATTGGGATGTGACTATTACACTGTGTCTGATTTATCTGCTAATGAAGGTTTATTACTTTAACCGAGTATTTGAGATACCATTAGTTCTGCAAGGAAACAGGAGGTCAAATATGGTTGTACCTTTATGGCTAAAAAGCTACGCAGCTCTCCATGGAAGTGTCTGTAAGAAATGAGTACAGTGAAAGCAATGCTGGTCTCTCCTGACAGCTAAGATTTTTGAGGCCATTGATCCTTTTAGTTATGAATCTTTGAGGTCTCTCAAGTTGTGTGATATGTTTAGACAAATACATGCCAAAAGGTGCATTATATTCAATAATGGGTCTAATAAGATATGAGTAAAGTGGAAATAAAGCCTGTGATATGTTTAGACAAATACATGCCAAAAGGTGCATTATATTCAATAATGGGTCTAATAAGATATGAGTAAAGTGGAAATAAAGCCTTCCTTGGATCTGTTGGAGATGCCTTTGGAAATTATATGGGCCAGATAAAATGCTTTCTGAAGTACTGTGAAGACATAATGGTCAAATGGTAAAGGTTTGTCCATAAGAGTACCCAGATCCCTTACAACAATGACTGGAGGGGTGCATCTTTCATACTGTAATGAAACTGTTATGTTTACAAAAATGAACTATGCTGCATTTTTTTTTATTTAATTTGAGACTATTGTCGTTGCACCATTTATTAACATGGTCTACGTTGGAGCAATTGTGAGTCAGATGAAGATCAAATAACAACACTCAATCTATAGTCATCTGCAAACGTAGTTATCCATTTGTATACAGAACAAATACATGGATTAAAGCTGGTTAAAACACAGCCACCAGACAAGAAAAAAATTAAGATAACCAGCTAAGCATGGCAGAATAAACCAAAAAAACTTTAATAAAATAAGTTAAAAACAGATAAAACATATTTAACAATGGTAAGCACTTTTACACTAAAACAGTGCTTCCTCAGACCAACCTTGAAGATTCTAAAACTCAACCTATATAGTATATCAATTAGTGCTTCAGGGGGGTCTAGATTTCAATTTAGCCCTTAAAGGAACATTGTCATTAAGTCCTGATTTCCTATGTGCTTGCAGCCTAAATATCCAATCAATCTCAATATTCTCAGCCTGTAACCTTATGTTGCCACCTCTTTTACTTTCATTACACAACTGGAAAACAAGAAAGAGAAGTGTAATTACTATTTGTATTCATCACATGTTTAAAGAGAGCACTCTTAGTGTTACCTTTCCTGATATCATTAATGTGTTCTCTAATTTATTCCTTCAGTGACCTGTTCATCTTACCTACATAAAAGCAGATACAAGACTTGCAAAAGGCTAAATAAACCAAATGCATAGAACAGCAATCAGCATAAAAGTTGAATGTTTATTCAAAATTTGTTACAGGATAAACAAAGGCCTTTTTAGTAGAAATATACCAACACATAGCACAAGATCTACACATAACAGTGCCTGATCTATCAGAACCAGATCTAGTGACAGCATAAGCATCATAACAGAGTCTTCTTTGTAATGAAAAAACATTTCTACAACTAAAACAAGGAACACTACCAAGCAATGTCTCACATTTCTGGTGAGCCATCAGAATAGTCCAATTCCTTTTTATAATATCACAAACCAGATGGACATTGTTGGAATATGTTAAGTTCATCCTTATCACATTTTGTTAACTATTTCTAGGATATTCACATTTATCAGAAAAAAAATGGTCAAGCTGTATTGCCCCTATGGGCAAGAATTTAGGGTTCCTATTACATGATCGAAGACACATTTTGTCAAATACGTCTTGATCAAATGTAAAAGAACGAAAATGCAAAATAGTGAAGTGGCTTTTAAGTGAAGTCTTTCCCTGGGAAAAAATTTGCTTGCCTGCTTCCATTGCTTTGCCATTTTCGGCACTGTAGTGTGATCTTGGAGTTGGTATATTTCAGTAGGGGTGTGTGGGGGGGGGGGCACAGCCCCCCACATCAGGGGTGTGGGGGGAGAAGCCCCCCACTTTATGTAATGTTTTAAAGGTTTTTTTTGTTGTTTTTTTTTTTGGAACAGTGATTTTTTTCCCTTGAAAAAAAATTGCTGTTCTGAGGTTTTGACATTGTAAGCTTTCACTTACATGGGGTCGATTAATCATCATTCACTTTTTTAAGCATTCAATGATGTAATATAGGTCCATGAAATTAATCAGTAGCAGACCTAATCTCATTTTTTGGTAACCTCTAGTCAAAAAATCATTTTTAACTCATTGAACACATTAAGCATATCTGAGTCACTGTCACATAGTCTTGCAGTCCTATAAAACTGATTCTTTAACACATTCTTATGTATGTGTCTCGGATGCATACTAGTTCTGTGCAGAACATTATTTTTCTTAGTAGGCTTCTTATACAAGCTGGTGGAAAGAATACCATTATTATTAGTCATACAAGCATCCAATAATTCATTTTTTTCCACTGACCAGTTCACAGTAAACCTCAAAAAGCTCACGGTACCATGTAAATAAGTAATAAAATCAGAGAACTTTTCACTGGAACCCTGCCAAATCATAAAAATGTCATCCACAAAACTCATATAGAATAAAACAAGATTCCTAAAAGGATTACAATCACACAATACATGATCAAATTTCCATTTTGCCATGACCATGTTGGTGTAGCTATGGGCACAACTGGTCCCCATAGCTATGCCTACTTGTTGCCCAAAACTGAGACCTGAGGTACTAACACTTCTGTAAGACAGCCAGTAAGCTATCCAAAGTGCAACATAAGGATTTATATTCCAATTTACAACACTGCATGGGGAATAATTTCAAAGGTTGTGGCCAGCTCTAGATATACTGCATGTACTGCATAACCACTATCTACTGCTTCACTTACCTTTTCATTTAAATTAATGACATTAAAGAGGTACAGCCTTCTTTGACAAAGCCAAATTGATGGGGGTCTATGGTGAAGAGATTTTCAATGTCCACATTAATGAACTCTGAGATAATACTTTCAATTGCTTTACATAACAGACTAGGGAGACTAATAGATCTATAGTTACCAGAGTTCATGGTTGGGCCACCCTTCTGTAATAGATTACAATAGCTGCTTTCCAGGCTTCAGGAATGTAACCAGTGGAGAGGCTCGGATTAGAGAGGTTAAGTAGGGGTTCAGAAAGATCATATTTGGCACTGATAATCCAGCAACTTGGTATATTATCAGGACCATGGATGAGTTGCTCCTAGTTTTTGAGAGGGCTGAGAGAACTTGTTCTATTATAATTAATGAGAGTGGTTTGGATTGTGGAACCTGTGGCATATATAACTGTGGGTGGAGTAAAATTTACTCTAAATTTGTTAGCTAAGATATTATCTGTTTCCTTTTGGTCAGAGTGTACTATTATTTTGGACTAGCTCTGAACATTGTTCAGTGTTAGTTCTTAAGTTCTTGACATAGTTCAAAAGATTTGCAGTTATTTTTCATTTTAGCGGCTATTTTAAGTTCATACTCAGATACAAAATTCCTAATAGTTCTCTTAAGCTCTTTGGTAGTTTGCTTAAGTGTGCTGTTAAGATAGGTAGAATGAGACATCTTATAAGCATTAAGCAGTTTCTTTCTCTTGTAATATAATTTATTTATATGAATATTCCACCATAGGGGTTTATTTTTAAATTTCTCATTATGTTTGTTGCAGATAGGAACTGCCTTATCAGTACAACTGCTTAGGTGAGAGTAGAAGTCAGCGGCATGGGTAGCAGCTTTAACAATGAGATACTTCGGAGGAAGATTACAACAGAATTTATTTAAGTCATGAAGTAATTGAAGGTTTGCTTTTGAGACGTCCCTAAATACAGAGCTAATTACAGGGGAAATACCACCAGTTTTAAACAAAAAAAAGTCAGTAAATCATGGTCTGATTTATCAAGGCATAATGATATAGATGGCAATGCACAAGGAGTTAGCAAAACAGCAAACCACTTAAACTTAGTGTTATGCAGTTTCAGCAAATGTAAATTAAAACAAAAAGGCAATATATGTTTTTGCAGGGGGACAGTCTCCCATTCACCCCCATGTAGGGTGTTGAACCTACAGAACCTCTCATCTTTAATATATTAACTCTGAGATTACATAATAATAGAGATAAGTGCAGACTTTCTTATATCCACTGTTATCCAATCTCAATATAATGCCACATTCATGCATTTTTCCACAGACTTGTGCTCTAAATTAAAGCTGTAGCAAAGTGCTTGCTTCAGTTTTAGCTAGCAGCTTTGTACAGTTAGACTATTATAGCTCCAATTTTGAGAAGACTTATTTTTTTCTCCCTTAAGGTTGCATTAAGGAAGCCAGTCTGGGGAACTGATCAGGGCATCAAATAAGCTCTGATAAGAAGCACTGATGATGATGAACCAAATGCTTTCCTACAGTAACAATGAACAGTGAATTAAGAGAGCTAGTAGAAGTGTGAGTGGTTTGTCATGTGATGCCTTGCCTAGAATCCAGCTTTAGAAAACTGTCAGTGTGGGACCCGCTTTAATTTTCTATATCTTATAGGCTGTAGTCTACTTAGATACAGATATGTATGTACTCTTAAACAGGTCTGAATTTATGAAGACATCAATAAATCTGTGAAGAAGAAAAATCTGTGCCAATAAATCATTGCACAATGCCTGAATTTTAACAATTATAAAGCATCATTATTATAAACATTGATACTGCAATAACTCTAAGAAACAGGCATGTCTTGACATAGTTCTGCTTTCAAGCAATTCCTTAGAAAATTTTAACCTGAATGTCTTCATTGGTACTGAATTATAACTCTATTACTTAGATGTCATTCTTCTTGAAGAGGTGAGAACACCGACCAAAATCTGTAACAATATTGGTGAATGAGGATAGTCATGTTTTAAAATAAACACTTTTCCTATAGAAATATCATAAAATAAGATTTTGTGGTATAAAGGTTGAACTGAAATTGCGTGCATGTATTCATTTTACTCCATACTGTTTCATTACCACATTCAGGTTTTAAAACAAGCAAAGTAAAATTCTAAGGCAAAGTCAAAAATTCGTGGCAGGCTGGCAGAGGTAAACTACAATGAAAATATTAGAATATGATTAATGCAGCAATAAATAAGTATGCTTGATATTAAAATGTTATTACATTATTACAGATAGGATTCCTAGGGGCAATTTGTTTACACTGGAGTTAATCATGTAACAGATGACAGAGTCTTTTAGTAAGCCAGAGACAGAAACAGGCCTTCAGATTGTTTACGCAGACATATGATGAATACAATAGAAGATACAGAGACTGAATCCCTGGCTACACTGAAGATAGATCTGTAGTCATTTAAGATGTAAAACCAAATGTTAAGGAGACAAAGTGCATCTGAAGCAATTTATTAGGTGATATGAGCTTCAGGATAGCTGAGTGCAAACATGGACTTGATGCTAGTAATCACAAAGTACCTGTACTAAGCATGTTCTTTCAAATGCCAAAGTAGTTTGCTATTAAAGGTCATTTGATCTGGCATATGGGGTCTGTATGAATGTAGTAAATACAAATACAACTGATCACCATAGTATCAAAAAACAATTTAAACTTGTATTGAGCAATAAGACAAACCATTGTAACATATCTCACTCAAATCCTCCACAACCTCCTAACTTATACATACTATCTCCGCAGTAATACAACAATAACCACAACATAAAATCCATTTACAATGGAAGACTGAGGAACAGAAATGGCAATGCACTTGGATTCCAGTAGTGTCAGAGGAGTTAGGCAGAGGGGCGTGGGAGTGGGAGTGAAAGGTTGATGGCCAGTTTGCCAATACTTGAAGGCAGTTGCTAGTTTTGATCCTACTTCTATGGCCCCTACCTAGCAGAAATACCTCGCCAGATAGAATAGTCCTGGCATACACAGGGGTCTTGATGCAAGGGTAGGGCATTGCAGCATGTAAGCGAACAAGCATGCGGCTGTAATTTAGCAGGCACTGGGCATTGCCTTCTGACCAGCAATTTAGTAGAGTAAGATACATATACAAAAACTCCTACATAAAAAACAAACAGTGCACGACTATTATTTTTGCTGCCTGGAATGATGAATAAGTTACCAAATAGTATTTTATCTAGAAAGGAGAGACCCCTCACACATGGTGAAGGGTGTTAAAACCAGTCGGGATAGGGGATCAAATCTGTCAATGGAATGTCAGAGAAGGCTTAATAGTCAGGCTGGCAATGACCTAAAATGAACTATGGGAAATATTGTGTTTGAGTAATGGATAGGCTGTATTTTACTGCGGAGGTGGGGCAATGGTTGAGGAAGATCTGTTTGTGTAAAAATGAAGTAAAAAGAAGGGTGGCCCATTAATTTCTGGGAAAGCAGTGATGCTTTTAAGCTCCTTTTAGTGAAATAAAATTACAAATTTGATATGGGAAAGTCTGACATACCTGTGGAGTAGTTGATAGCTCTAGTCTGAAACTAAGTAGTTCAAGCCAGCTCCACTGGCATAAGGAGATAAGGACCTGAATGTCATGTGGTCAACTTAAGTTCAGTTAGTGGCTTTGGGTGTCTGTTAGAGCTGGCATGATGAAAACCAGGAAAGATGAGTCTAAGCTTGCTTACCTCTCTTCACAAGGGGATGTGTCACACACTTTTTGGTAGACTCTGCTATGACAACAGCAGATCACACAGAGGTGTTATCAACAAGGGAGGCTGTGCTATGATCATTTCATGCACTGAGGTACAGATGATAGTTGCAAGACCTGAGCCCCTTGGACAATATGAGGCATAGAGAAGGGAATGTAGGTTCATAACCAATCAAGCTGGCATCAGTGAGCAGTTATGATGGTTGTCTGGCTCTCTGGTTCACTCTCCTTCTTTTGCAAAACTTGTCATAGCCAACAAAGGATCCTAGACTGAAGAGGTTGAACATCTAGCTGAAGAACTGCAACAGTGAGGATAGTTAGGGATTAAACTGAGGCATGCTGACACAAAAGTCACAACCATGTAATTAACCCACAGTGAAAAAAAAATAGCTAGACCATGTTCCATCTGAAGAGATAGGACATTTATGATAATGAAGAGTAAAACTATTATAAATAGCTTTGATATCTTCAGTTTCTGTATAACTATGCTTATGGTGGATATAATGAGATGTGTACAAGTACCAGAGCATCAAGCCATATGTTAAACACACATTAATTAGAAATATGAAGGCTTAGGAGGCCTTTTCACTGTGTGAGGGGTGCTGAGTACCATAGTTTTGTTTTTGCTTGATTCTTATGGATACTAGTTTGTGTGAAAAAACATCTCTTTCTACGGGGAATTGGACTAGGTTCATATAAGAAAAATTTGATGAAATCAAATTTAAGTCATCTCCAAAAGGTGTGGCTGATAAATAAACTATGCAATTCTACTATGTTTAGTTATAAAAAAATATGAATGTAATGTACTAAGAAGAAATTGCTGGGCTGCTTTTGAGATTATGGAAGATTGAAGATTAAGAGGCAATAGTTAATTTAAGGGGTACAGGGAGAAAATCATCATCTGTGGGAGATGTAGTGGGCAAATAGTCATCTATTGTTTTGGAGGGCCTCTCAAATTCAATAATAAGTGATGGAAGATGCAAATGGCTAAATGGAAGTTGCCAAGATGGAAAGACTAGTTTTGGTTGTCAACAGATAGATTAT
Source organism: Protopterus annectens (assembly GCF_019279795.1). Lineage (NCBI taxonomy): Eukaryota > Metazoa > Chordata > Ceratodontiformes > Protopteridae > Protopterus > Protopterus annectens. The sequence continues at coordinate 647,169,321 of NC_056748.1, forward strand.
CCACCTCTGACTGTCCGCTTCTAGTACATGAAGGCTAACGATTGGGTGAGCACTTGATTGGTAGGCTTTGTCTGCAGTCTGCTTCCATTGTTTGATCCCAGAACTATCTGTCATTCTTTGAACCCTTGACATTAGCCTTCCTCCACTCCATACCTTACTCAGTGACTGGCATTTGTTTATTTTTTTATAGACCCCTGACTCCCATTGTCCATCAGACAGATTACCAATGGTAATTGCTTGCCAGTCACAATAGAGTGTCTCTTTGAATTTAATGGAGCCCACACAGTTATTTTTTATTCCACTTGATGCAATAAATTCGATATGCCACTGGGCTATTTGTATGGACTGGAGATCAGAATTTATTGCCATGCAAATATAGACAACCAACCAGATACTGAGATCTGAAAAGATATGATATAGCAGATGAAACCACTTACTTGGATTTTATACTCAATAAAAGACAGCAGGTTTGGTCTTGCAATGATTTGCTCATCATTTGTTTCTTTTTTTTTTTTTTTTAGTTTTGCATATCTTTGTGTCTCTCTAGGAATGGGGCTCAACAATATTTTCATACTAAAATAGAATGAATCACCAAAAAGAAAAAATGAAAAGTAATGAGGCATCATTTTACTGTGCTGGCTAAGTACCTAAGAGGGACAGCTCTTTCACTCCTGCATTATCAGTCCTGAGTACTGCCATGGACTATTTATTCATGGATGGCTGGTGCTCTGATGTGGCAAACAGAGAGTGAAGGAGTCAAATGGAGGAATATAGGACAAAGCTTCTTAGCAGCTAATAGTCTTAAGTTACAATTCTAAATTGACAAGCATCAGTTATTTAATGTAGTGGTTTTGTACTTAACTTTGATGCGAGATCTGCAAATTCCAAACTGTGCATTCCTAAGTTGTTTCTTGTAATCCAGGGTTTGACTCCATCAGCCTCCAATTGCCATTTAAGTGGCTCAAAGTCACTTAATCGGGCAATGCTCTGGTGCAATTCAGAAACTGAGCTAGGCTTTTTTGTGGTATTATGGACCTCATACCTAGTAACTACCTATGAATCTATATATTAATTTTAATTCCTTTTGTTTTGTTTTGTTCTTTATAATTTTGTTGTATATAAAATTTGATGTTTTCACCAAAAATGTTGCCAGACTACATATGCAATGAAGTTTAGGATTTTGGACCACATCACAAGGGCTAATAGAGATAATTTGCATAATTTGGGAACTTGACATTTTTGTATGTCACATGAAAAATGGGGTTTAGCAGAAAATGTTCAGCTATATGTCAGGATCTCAGATGGTTTAAATGTGCATAAAGATAAATATTGATTTTCAGAAGGAATTATGGTACATTGTTATATGTAATAGTCTGGTAGCAAATGGAATGAGTGAAGTTACAGACATTATTAAAATGAAATGTGATTTTGCATGAGTTTCTCTGTATACTTATAGTTTGTTTAAAAAGAGCTTTGAACATTGATATGAATTCAGACTCTGTAGCTTTAAGAATTGCGTAACATTTATTCATTCATTCATTCATTCTTTCACGTTTCTAACACCAATTTTATCATATTCAGGGTCATGTGTGAACTAGAATCTATCTTGGCGGTCATCTTGAAAGGGGAAAATCCATTGCACTATACACACATGCACAAACACACCATGTGCCCGACTATAGGCAATTCAAAGGAACCCTGATTCCCCCAATGCCAAGTTTTGGAGATGTAGGAGAAAAGAGATCACCTGGAAAAAAAATATGTGGTCACTAAGAGGATTTGTAGACTTGCCTGAAGGCACACCAAACAGGAACCAAAACAGAGAACCAGTTACTAACCATTGTGCCATTATGACACCCTTGTTTTTTTACTTAATTACTTGGTTGATTGATTTATTGCATTTGGGTGATTAAATAGATAAACAGTGTCAATTGCTGAGTAAGTAAAGTGGACAAAAAATAGGTAAACAGCATCATGAAATGGAAATATATTTATTTTTTAAAGCCAAAGCAGGAGATATAGAGTGAACTTTGTGCTTCTGAAAATAAATTATGTATATCCTGCTTTCTTGCTGCAGTGTTGCTGCTTCAGTCTATATTTCTCAAAGGGGCTGTAAAAGCCATCCTATGGAGAGGAAAACTGGTTTTACTCTCAGGTTTTCTTTTAATCATTGTAGATGGAAGACTTTTGTCTCCTTCTGGACTTTGACAACTTCATTGAGTATATGCAGTATATGTACTTCTAAATGGTGTCTGTACAGGTTTTCTGGATTGTGTCCCTGAACAGGGACACTTGTTGGCAGATTATTCTCTGGGATTAACACAAGGATCCCTTGGAGCTACTTTGGGAGGGCACTATTTCTTTTACACAGCTCTGTTTTTTTGGTTTCTCCTCAGCATCCACTGTTTATTTTGATGCTGTTCATTTTGGCAACAGGCTTACAGAAGAAGGAACTTTACATGTTTACTTGCTTGGATGCCGAGCAATTGCTGTCACTACTGAAGGAATGTCTGTTAACACTGTCACTGGTTTAAGTACTCCCCTGACTGCAGAGCCTGAATTTATACAGATGATTATTTTTCTGGGAAAAATGTGGACATTTCATTGTTGTTCATTTCTGCCTGCCCATAGACAGGACTCAGGAGGTCATAGTTTTGCATTCTGGGTGAGGATGCAGCAGGACCACCTTGCATCTCCTAGACCTGATGCATGCTTTTCTTAACTCCATTCGCATGTTAGTGATGTGGGTACTGCAGTCAATGGTAATCATTAGAGACTGCACTCACTACACTCTCAGTGACCTAATTTTCAAGTTACATAATAGTCAGTAGGCTTTAGTCAGGGACTGGGCAGATGTTCCTCCTTCAAGTCAGTTTTCTTCCTCCTTAAAGAATAAACATTGTTCTTCTGAGGAAGAAATTACTGTTAAAAAAGATGTGTTCCTTACTTGGCAAGGCAGGCATTACATACTGTTACACAGAAGCCATTATAGATTCATAGATTAGTACTAGGCTAACTGCCCTTTCAAGCCATTTTAAACCTAGCCAATTATCCCTTGCGAGACTCAAACCCTGCACCTTGTGTTTGTAAGGCAAACACCTTAACCATTAGGCCAACCTCCCAACCCCTGTATAGGAGAGCATACCATGTAAAGTAATTCCTGAGAAAACAGGGTCTGATGATTCTGACTTTGACAGATAGGGCTTCTTCTCCTACAGATTCCAACTGCTATGGTAGCCTTTAGGTTATAGGGGGCTCTGCCCCCCCCCCCCCACACACACACACCTTCAGACTGACTGCTGATTGCTAATCCCAAGGAGAGAAATCAACAGTCAGAGTAAATATTGTTTTCAGTTCATTCTTGCTATCTCGAGAAAAATCATCTCTTAGGCTTCATAGTAGCAAAGTCTGAATAAGGCCTTGTTTCTGGCAGAAAAGTCCCTGTTAGGGAAACCTCCACATAGAAATTATTGCCCTTTGAAGAAAAATAAGACATTTTATTTTTTGATTAAAAGCAGTAGTCCCCCTGTAAGAAACCTAGTATTTTTTCACAAGATTGGAAGTTTCCAGTTAGAGACCACTATTTTTTGTTAGATGTGTCAGTTAATGTAATTGGGGCTAATTTTGTGAGAAATTATGTACTGCTTGTGTAAACTTTTATTTTGTGGTCAGAAATGTTTATGAATGGACAGGCAGGAATGTATGTGTCAGTGTAATGCTTATGCTCACTTTATGATAACCTACCTAACATATTGCTTTTCAATGTGTTTATGACTGTTTCAAGGTACTGATAAGGAATTTGTGTTCTGCTTTTGCTTTTTTATGATAAAAGGACTAGAGAAAACACTAAGAGTGTAATTGTGCTGCTTGTGAACACTCAGTGGCAATTTACCTTCCAAATGGCTCACTCTGGCAATATGTACTGATTTTGGTTCTTCTTGCTCAGCTACAGCATGGATACTTACACCTCTCTGGCTAGTTCTTCTCTGCTGTACACCAAAAGAAAAAAATCCCTTACCAATTAGTCCTTGCTATTTTTGCAGACTTGGTCTACGTCTCCACTGACAGTGAATGAACCTGCAATGGGCACTGGTTGTTCATCAGACCACTCACTTACCTCTCCAGCTTCTTCTGTTGAGTCTTTTAGGACAGCATGAACTGGGTATCAGCCATGTCCTCTTCAACAGTGTCTGATATGGGCATGGGAGAGCCATCGTCTCTAGGTATGGAATTTTTCATGAACAGCTCAAGATTCAGGAATCCTTTTTGGTTAGGACCTTCCTGAAATGGGATGCCATGGATTTCAATCTAGTTTACACAGTTTGAATTGGGTCTTTCCCTAGCTCTGATGAGTTAATCAGAGCAAGGGGGACCTGAAAGTGGATATATTCTCTGTCCTCTGGCAGAGCAAATTCTTTCACATCTTTTTATTCTTTCTGTGTCTGTTTATAAAATGTAGAGGACATGGACCAAATCTTATTGTGCTCCTGTGACAAATGTCTGCACCTCAGTTCAGTTAATTACTGTAATACAAACCAAAGAAATTTCAGGTGAGATAATGACCAGCTCCACTTCAGGATGGTTTCTCACTTAGATCCTCTGCTTTGACTAGACCATCTGACTGGTGTCTAAAAGATGACTCCAGCTATCAGAAAGCCTTCCACCCATCAGATGCATTGTACTAAGTGGAATATGTCTTTTATTTGTATAGAGATTTAGCATATGCTACCTTAATCAATTTGCAGATGGATTTGCCTTTCCTTTGGCAAGATCCACAAGTCTGGCCTCATTGATCATCAAGACCTTGATAGGAAAGAATTTTAGCTTATCACTGGCGTTAAACTCTTGCTTAATGGGTTTTGTATGTTTGTCCATGCTGATTTATTTAATTTTTGCACACAGTTTGTTAACTGTGTTGATTGTTACAAGCCAGAGTCCACTTACATTGGAGAATGCAGGGAGTAAAACACCACTATGATTAGTCTTATGGTGCTAAAATGCCTCCAGTATAGAGGAAAGGTCTTTCAGATGTAATTATTTCCCAAAACTGAGTAAGCGAGAGGAAATCAATTAGTTACTTAAGTAACAACATTCATAAAATGGAAGCAATCATATGTAAATTCATAAAAATAGTATCAGTTTTTCATATATAAAAATTTAAAAGTGATCGTGAATGACCACAGGTAGGAAAACAAGGCAAAAGGCATGAACAATAATGTTTTGCTGAGAGTCTGTTCTGTTCCACTATCATGAAAGGATTAAGTCCTGATTGTGATCCAAGTGAACTGTGTTGGATTAGCTGCACTGGCAGTAGAGAAGTAGGCGAAGGAGGTGGATTAGGGTGATCTGCACAAGCTCACTCATCCTGGGGGGTGAAAGGTGGCCTGGCCCAACATATTGGTGACACCTAGTGGACAGAAGGTTATCAGCCATCAAAAGATCAAGGCAGACTATAACTATTAAATGGTACATTTACTGCTTAGCTAGAGATGGTTGAGTGCACTGAATACCGCCTTCTGCACTGAGCTAGCCATTATGATCCAGAAGGATACTTATGAGGTGGATTAGTTGGGAAAGGGGCAGGCTCCCCTATGGTACCAGTATAGTGGACTGTTCCCTAATACCCATCTCTCACCTCCAAAGGAATGAATGGGTTGATCACACCGCTGAACAGAAGCAAATAGTCCTGATGGTTCCCACCAAATTTGTGGCAACAGCACCTTTGTGAATGAATGAGGTGAGAAGAAATAGGTAGAGGAGTGACTGGGCAAAGCCTCTGGGATGGATAAGAAAAATGAATTGCCTAGAAGAAAGCTGGCCAGTAACTATTACCTATTTTCAAGAAAGAGAAAAGACAGTTGTCCTATTTAAAAGAAAAAGACACGGAAGCAGTTAAAAGTGTAGCAAAGATAGATTACATAGTGGGAAGATGATGCCAACTAGAAGAAGCTATGCTAGTGCAGAGATTCTACACTTACTGCCCACAGAGTAATCATATCTGAATTGCTGAAAGTTTTATATGCTTGTATGTAGGTTGGAAAAATGAGACAAAAGTCTTCTATCAACTGTGATAAAAAGAAAACATGAGAGCAAAAGCATTTTTCCTCCCCAAAAGAAAGCTTCTACAGCTCCTTTGAGAAATATAGGCAGGAGCAGCAGTATTCCAGCCAGAAATCAAGATATACACAATTTGTTTTCAGAGGCACAAAGTACACTGTATATCTCCAGATTTTGCTTTAAAAATAAATATATTTCCATTTCATGATGTTGTTTACCTATTTTTTGTCTGCTTGAATGACTCAATGATTGGCACTGTTTATCTATTTAATCACACAAATGCAATCAATCAGTCAATCAATCAAGTAATTAAGTAAAGAAACAAGGGTGTCATAATGGTGCAATGGTTAGTTGTTGGTTTTCTATTTTGGTTCCGATTTGGTGTGCCTTCAGGCGTGTCTGCAAATCTCCTTTTTAAGGATTTCTACCTTGTATGTTGTGTCGACGGCCTTCTCCTCTTTAGGGGTTTCATCTTCATGAGTTATAAGTTTGTCAGTCCCTTGTTTAAACATCTTGATTTAGCAGCTTCAGAATTCATCTGTTGAAAGATACTGTTTCTAGTGGCCATCATCTCTGATAGCAAAATCTCTCAGTTGTAGGCCATGACCTATAGTAAACCAGTCCATTCTTTCTTTTGGGGGGAGTGGTGGCAGAATTCAAAGAAAGAGACATTCACACCTTGAGCATCCAGTACCAAATCAGGCTCTGCCTGAATACTGTGATTGAATTTAAGAAGATGGAAAAGATGGGGTTTTCTGTCCCAGTGATGGAGCATTTGCAGCATCTAAGCCAATCCTTACAAGTGGACTGCTGACTACATTGTTTTTTTTTTGTCATTGCCAGTTCAGCTGCATTAGGATTATTACTGCTTCTACAGCTTTCTTAAAAATATTTTTCTATACTGCACATATTTGTTTGCCTACACCTCCACCAAACATTATTACTTGGAACAGAATTACAGGACTCAGACCTCCTTGGCTCCTTGGTGCTTCATGACTAAAACCCTCTGGGCCATTTAATTTTAGCATTTTTCTAGTTCCTTTCTACCAACAAGTTTAATTGTTCTACTAGGAATTATTCCTGACAGTTAACCAATGCAGGAAAATGCAGGAGGCATGTGATATCAGATATAATAGGTATACACTCAACATATCAGTTAACCAGTGCAGGAGGCATGTGATATCAGATATTAAAGGTATACACTCAATGTATCAGTTGATGTCTGTATAAGCCTTCCATAAGTGCTTCTTATCCTCCCACCATTCCATTGGGATGGATTGTCCATCTTGTAACTGCAGATGGGATTTTGTTGTCTGTTTGGCAAGTGTATAATTTATCACAGTCTTATATGTTTTGTTTGTTGCTTCCAGTCTTTCAGGACCTGTTCACTGACTGGATTCCTGCCAGACTGAATGTTACAAAGACTAGAAAGGCTCACCTACCCAACATGTGATGGACTGACATTTGCTGGCAAGAAGCAGACGTAGTTGGCTAGTTTTGTGCCCTGTGCCATCTGTGGTTGATCTGGTGCAACTCAAGAAAAAAAAATGTTCCACGTACTTGAAGAACAAAAGAAAAAATAAAGAAATACTTTTTTTCTTATTTAAAACTAAATGTAGCAATCAGGGCTATAGTTTATACCACAAAGGGAGAGCTACAGCACTTCAGTTTGCAGCAAAGAGAGAACGGCATCAGTTGATCACGCCCCCTAACATTTTGTGCCCAGGGTGGCTGCCCACTTTTCCCCACAGTAGGTCCATTATTGGCAGGATGCATATTTTCTCTTGAGCATGGGAATGCAAGACAGAAAAATCTTTTTGACATGGCTATAACAGAAAAGGAAATAAGAACAGTTCTTATTACAGTAGGCTTACTCAGAGATCAGCTGATATAGGGAGGTCATTTCTGTTATTACCAAACAATAGTAAACCATCCATGACATATTTTATTTAAATTTTAACAGCAAATTAATTATTCACATGTAAAACTAAGTCAACTAAATGGAAAGCTCAGCAGAACAATATCAAGGCTGCAAGAGCCTTGGCCTTAAAACCATCAACAGAAAACAGTAGTAGCTGGACACTGTTGGTGTTATCACTGTCTTAATCGACTGATTCTCAAGAGGTTGATCCTGTTATGTCAAAGTGAGCTACAAATATTAGAAAAAAAGAGGAGCTTACCATGAGACTGGCAGTATCACCTAAACAGCATGCTGAAGAATATCTCTTATCTAAGACGAGATATCAAGCATAGCCTATGGGACTTATGATTACATAGGTTTATGATATATACTTAAAACTCAACATTGCAAACAGAGAATGCCATGTAGCTCTGAAGTTCACCTGGCCAGTACTGGCCTTCTGAAGATAACGGAAATTAAATTGCTTACTCAGAGGACGCTTAGCACAATCTCCTGCATTGCCTTCAACAATGTCAGTGAAGTCCTGTAGCTGGACAGTTTCAGGCTGAAATTCTGACACTGTACTCAGGTGAGCTAAAGACTTGTATCCTGTCAGACAATTATAGTATCCCAGGAGCTGGATTTCCACTTATGTGAAAACAAATATGTGCTGTTTTTGTGAGATGTCTGTTACTACTGACAACTTCAAAGGAAATATCCTTACAGTATCAAAGAAATCAAAGATACTTGTATGAACTGAAGACAGCTTAAATTCTAGGTATTTTCACTGATGAACTTTGATAATGTATACATATGCGTTTTTAAATTCAAAGTTACTAGTCTTCTGTACTCAACAGATGAATTTGCCATGGTATCAGGTAAAATAAAGTAAAAAAATATGGTGATATAGTCAGTAGTGTTTCCAGAATGCTCAGATGCATAGCAAATGAGAAGCTGATTACAGAAACAGAAATTAAAACAAACGGTGGAAGTACTGAATTTGCACATTGCTTGTGTGCTGCAAAGAACAGATCTGTTATGGTCTATTCCATCATAACCAACACACATAATGACAGTTTATAAGCACCACTTCTTCTTATGTTCTATTCTTGCTATGCACACAGGTTTCATAGCATCTTACTTCCCTTGCTATTAATCTACACTCAGTATTTATAATGTTTATATCCACTCTTGCAGTTTGACCACCAGCATATATTTATCTCATTACACCATGTGAGCAACACACATACACACATTGTCTTTGCACTCCTACTCACAACATGTATATAAAGCTACTCTCCCAAAATTTTCTTTGTATCCCAGGTAAATTTATGAAGTTTCTTCAGCATGCCCTCCATGCCAGACCATAACTGGCACATAAAAGTTACTCCATCCACCTCGTCACAGTCATCATTTGTTGTCCTATTCATGACACACCTTGTAGCACTATAATTACCAGAGAAAGACATTTCTGAACTTGCCACCACTACTTTGCATATTAGTCTTTGACACTCATATAAGAGTATAATCTCTAAGCCTCGTGCAGGAATATCCTTGGCACTCAAACTTGCCCTGTGCAGTCCCATTCCTGGTAAATGCTTTTATTTCTTACAGGCCCTCGTTCTAACTATGTGCCTGCCCTAGAGATCTGTACACTAATTGTACTCTCACCCACACCCAGTAAAGGACTAAGCATTATGATAAATCATTCATTCATTTGCACAATGAGAAAGTTTAGACAAATAACAGTTTTGTAACCAATAGTGAAGCTATATTCTGTTGTAATACTGTTAGAGAAATAAAGGAACATTATATACTGTGTAAATACTGATTACTGACATTCTACAATCCTCAACACTAGGGAAGTCAAGAAACATGTCGCTCCCCCAGAAATGTTTGAAAATGCAAAGTGAAGTAGTCCATTTCTGGCAATTGTTAAAATTCTATAAGTAATGCCATCAGCATGGACAAACACATTTCCTGACTTGAATTTGTTAATGTGGAGAAACAAATGTTTTAAAATATGAAAAATGCCTCATGATTACACACAATGTGTAATATCACAGCATTACCACGGAAAGGAAACCACTGTATATGTGGTGCACTACAGAATAAGGGCAAGGGGCTGGCATAATGGTTAATGTATTCACCTTACAGACACAAGGTACATGGTTTTTCACTTTAGGGAAATGTGGCTAAGCTTAAAAAGGCCCCCCCTGGTGTCATTAGCCCAATACTTACCTATGAATCAGATAGGTAAGGATTTAAGGACTTTTTTCTGCTTAGAATGGTACCTTTAATATAATAAAGCCACAAAACCTACTTACAATGGCTTCTGTTGTGCATTCAAATAGTAAACTGGAAATTTCAAAGCTTCACACTTATCCTGATTCAAAAGTAATCACAGCAATTTGGATTTCTTATCTACAACAAGTTTAATAAGGTGAAGTTAACCCTGTTATTCCCATTGGAACAATCTGGAATGCCAGATCATGTCCTGACAGTAATCAAAAATTGACCTGATGAGGAACATCTGATTCAGATTTTGTAGTCTTACGAATGCAAAAGTAGAGTCTTTGTGATCGCATCATCCTGTGGCTTTCAGATGTACAACTGTTGGGTGAGTACCACACATGATACAAGCCACAAGATGACAGACTCATGACTATTGTTGCACTACACATGAGACAATTATGTGTCACTCACCTAAGGCCACAGCCTATTTGGACTAAGTCAATTAATTCAAGTACTCACACAGTACAATAAAATCACAAACAAAGCATGCATCCTAGACTACATACTGACTTCCAATCAAAAAAAAAGGAAAGAAGTAGAGGAATGCTCCCAGATTCCCAGAGTGATGACCATCCCATCTATGTCATCTGGTTCCACCAAAAAAATCCACAGAACCGTACTGTTCAATACTGTTAGAAATTTCAAAAACCTTACTAAACATATCTTTATAGAGACCCTTAAACACCGTATAACTGGAGACCACTAAAAACTTTCCCTCCAGATAAGGCTTTCTTGAACTTTAATCTAGCCTTTTTGAAATGATATTTAAACAAAGATTATTGGTATTCCCTTTCACTGTTAAAGCTGGGCACCCAACATCCCCCAGCTACTTAAACATACTAACTCCAGGCTCACTGGATAAAAGTGGTTCTCCAAGACATCGCAATCTTGAACTTTAAAAGGAAAAATAAAAAGAAATAATGGGTACATTTGTGATAGTACATCAGAGTCTCAGTCATAAACTATTCAGTGTTAGTCCTGGCACTCATTACACACATCCATCACACCCATTTGTTCTGTTATACTTTGAAGATGAACATATTTCCTCACAGGAAGGCATGCTATTAAGACAGTCAGAAGACTGCAGTTTGTGGGGCCAAAAAAGTGGTACTCAATTTGCTAAAGTCACCGCTGGAAAGAGGTCAAGGATTAAACAGACACAGTGAAACAGGATAATACACATGTGAGCACAGAATAAGTCTTCCTCAGTTTCAGCCAGCAGCACAGTATCATCTGCATATCTGAAAGTGTTAATATTTCTCTCAGCAATTTTGATTTCTTCATCTGATCTATCTATTCTAGCATTTTGCATATGGCATTCAACATATAGATGAAATAAATAGGGTGGCAATATACAATGTTATATACAGTGTTATATACATTGCTGTTACTAGTCAAAATAATTTCTATGTTCTTTCTAGAAATACTCAGTTTTATCAGTGGAATTCTGTAAACCACTCATGTTTCACACAAAAGATAATTTTCAGCCATGTGGACTACATAAATTGTGCTTTTGGACCCCAGATAAGCTGTACTGAGCCCAACTTAAAAGCAGTTATGGCTTAGGTATATTGAAAGCCGGGGAACATTTTAGAGATATCTCGTTGGGTGTTTCTGTGGTTGGTTGCAGAGTTGGTTATTGTGCTTCCTGTCTGGGTAAAATCTTGAACTAGAAAATGAAGGTTGGCTGAATGAAATCAAAACATTAAAGGATCAGAAAAGATCTTGCAAAAGTAAAGAAATATTCTATCAACTCAGTGTAAAAATGTAACACAATGCATTTGGGATGCAAAACACAACAATGAAGTGTACAGTTATATGAGAAACCTAATCAAATCAGATAACCTACAGCTGAACTAGCAATATGAAAGAGTCAAAAAAGGCTTTCTGAATACTAGGCTGAATAGGAAGGGGAGGCATCAGCAACATAAATTAAGAAGTGATTACCTTCTGTATGTAGATAGTCAACAATTCCCTCTCTAGTGTACTGTGTGCAATTATGGAGAGCTTTTAATTAAAAAGGCATAATCAGGAAAGGGATAGCCTAGGGGCAACAAACATGGTGCATATGCTGTACTACAAGCTTTAGAAAGAGACAAACAGAAATAAACATGCACAATTTTGAGATATAATTGCAGAGAACTGATGTGACAGAAGGTCTTGTGCAGCCTGAGAAAATGCAGTGTGTCAAGCGAATATAAGGTCCAATATAGATGGTTCAGAACAAGTACACACACTTTGAAGTTGCAAGGTGGTCAGTTCTAGGAGACATAAGTACTTCACAAAGTGAACAGATTAATGAAATAGCTTTATTGAAGGAGACAATAAGGCCAAAAGTAGTAAAAGTATTTCAGACTCTATGGCCATGATACAGACACAAACACTTCTTGAAAGACTTAGAGAAAAATAAAAGATCTACTGTAATGTGTCCCTGCAGTTCATTCAATAGGGAGGGAGAAGGCCTGACTCCCATGGGCCAAATAGCCCTTATCTGCCATCAGATTCAATGTTTAGCTGACCTCCACCATCATTTTTTCATTCTTATTTTCCAGAGTATCTGCTAACTGAGAGTGAGTCTCTCCATAAAGTTATGAACCAATGCGTGAGTGCCTTGAAATTGCAGCACACTCATAAGATAATGGACTGTACTTACCATAACAGATTTTCAAGGCTGCAGTCTTGCAACAAACTGCAACTCACAACCATAGTTTTGGAAAAAAAAGAAGCAGAAAGAAGATAATAATTAGATCACCCATGTCCCAATGGATATCTACTAAGAAAAGTTTGTTAAATGGATGATAGTGTTTACTGGTTCACATCCATGTGTTTATGGACCTACTGCAAGAGCACAGGCTGTAAGCATCAGTTCAGTAGTAAGCACCTCCCATAACTGTGTATCACACAGGCTGGAAGCATCAGTTCACTAGTAAGTACCTCCCATAACTGTGTATCGTGCAGGCTGTAAGCAGCAGTTCACTAGTAAGCACCTCCCATAACTGTGTATCGTACGTACAGAATGTCAGCATCAGTTCAGTAGTAAGCATCTAGGTAAGATTTAACTGGGCTTACAAAATAGCATAGCAACAGGGATTAACATATAAATGGATTGTAAAAAGATATAAAAGAAAATGTAAATCTATTTTTGCTTTGGAAAAAAACACTTAAGCTAGTTCTTAACACTATACTGCCATTAACAGAAAAAATCTACAGACAGGAATGTAAACAGGTTGTCATTGTCAAAGTAACATAAGACCTCATATAGACCCCTCTTTTGAGTGTGTTTTTTTTTGAGTACTTAGAATGATTTATCATAAGGTGTATTATACAAGGTGAAAGAGAATCTTATTCTTACAGATCTTTAATTATGAAGTAACAATTAGATGAAGCATTAAATTACTGTTTTTGTAATTGGCAGATACACCACCTCACATCCTTTAAATACCATAAAAACATCATTTCCTTAAGGGATTAAACTCACTTCCTTGAGGGGGTGGGGCCCAAGTGCAAGGTATGTTATACAACATCTTATGCAACATCTCACTTTCTAGGACAGGTGGCGCTAAAGTGCAAGATACAAAGTTACAAAACATTTTGTTACCTTCATAAAATCCTAGTGCATTTTGAATACTAAAAGCTAAAAAACATATATACAAACATCAAAGTTAATGCCAATAATAAAATTGCATTAGTTGCTTTGTATACTAAAAAAAATGCATGTCATTTCATAATAAAAATCAAACAATACCTGATTTCAACTTTAAAATAGATGTGATCGATATGTACTCATTAAGCCCGGTGGGGGGGGGGGGGGGAGTGGCATCTAAGACAACTTGCCAATACAGTTCCCTTTTCTCCACAATTAAGAAACACTGGGCAACGTTTTTTGGATCATTGGGACTTTTGGGTAGATTGGGGCCAGAACCCAAATTCATTTATAAAAATAAAAACTTTAATTGTATTTTTGAAACCAATAAGCAACAAATGAACGGCCACACCAATGGGTGTGGAATGAAAAAATGCGGGGCCTGCTGACAATGCAGGTATATCCTGGAAGTTAGTAGTTTCCTTGTTCAAGGTTGCCCATTCTTGCTTACTGTTAAAGGTAAATATGACTGTAACACCAAGAGGTTTGTTTATATCAGTTTTTGTGCCACTTGTTCTGCTTTTTATATTGGCAAAACTAACGGCCCCTTACATATGAGAATTTATCAGCATCTTTATGCTATTAAGAGCAAAAACACAAGTAATGCACTTTATAAACATTCCACCACTTGTCCTTGTTTTAAGAAATTTGTATTTGTTATTTTGGGTGTACTAGACAGGGACCTTAGTGGAGAAAAGGGAACTGTATTGGCAAGTTCTCTTAAATGCCACTACCCCCCCCCCCCGGGCTTAATGAGTACATATTGATCAAACCTATTTTAAAGTTGAAATCAGGTATTGTTTGAATTTTATTATGCATTGACATGCATTGTTTTAGTATACAAAACAACTAATGCAATTTTATTATTGGCATTAACTTCAATGTTTGCATATTTTTTTTTTAGCTTTTAGTATTCAAAATGCACTAGGATTTTATGAAGGTAACAAAATGTTTTGTAACTTTGTATCTTGCATTTTGGCGCCAACTTTCTTAGAAAGTGAGATGTTGCATAAGATGTTGTATAACATGCCTTGCACTTGGGCCCCACCCCCTCAAGGAAGTGAGGTTAATCCCTTAAGGAAGTGATGTTTTTATGATATTTAAAGGATGTGAGGTAGTATATCTGTTTGTCTGATGATGTTTCTGTAGCACTGGAAATGAAAGCACTTATATTTGTTTATTAAAATACCATTTTGTGGCTTTGGAGCAGTGTTTTTTCTTCTTGCAGTGTCACTTTCACTGTTGAGCTTGGTTACTTGATCGCTACAACACTGGGTCTGAATATGGAAACTCAGAAAAAAAAATCAGAATAGTGCTATATTTAACATGCACTAAATAACGACATGACGTCAAAGTTCACTTTATTATCTGTGAGTACGTAAAATTATCTCTATGGGAAATTATGTTATACCATTTCAAAAAGAATTGATTCGTGTCAGTTTACTTTACTCAGATTGGTCACATTTCCATCCCTCAGACTGACTGCAAATCTTTCTCATTAAATTTTCAGTATGCTTAGAAATAATAATAAGAGATCAAATTTATGTGCAGTTTACCATATCTCTCAACTGTACAGATTTTCACAGAATGTTCAGATTTTTGCCTCATATTTTTGATCTGTTAATCATAAAGTTGTGGTTTTCTAGCAAATCATTGAAGATTGAAGTGAAAAAATAATGACAGACATTTGAATTTTAGACTTCATACCCTTCAGGAAATTCATGCTAATTGCAGAATCTGTTTTTCTATCTACTTTCCACATTTGAAAGAGCAATATTTAAAAATCGTCCCTATTTCTGGGCCTTTGCCACCCCCCCCCCCATTATTTATGGCTTTGTCTAGATTTTTTGCTCTAAGAGCTTGAGAGTCTCACACTTTGGATACTTGGAATGGAAGACTGAAAAAAATAACAGTGTAACAAATGGAACCACATATCAAAAAATCTCTTTGGTCTGTCTGGGTATAACATATAGTGAGGTAAATGAACCCTAACAGTTTCAAACTGCACATCTCACTTTACTGTGACATAGGTGATGGTCCAATACAACTAAACAAATTTAAAGCTTTTACTGATAATTGTGGGCAATTTGCTTACCTTTGTAGTGTAATAATGAGACTGCATTTTGATATAATTAATACAAGGAGTAATAAAACTAGCTTGTGCCACAGTTAAACATCAAACCTGTTTTACAGAGCCATGTTTTCTTTACACTGTTGCCTTAGTAAGTTTGAGAAATGAGTGTGAGTAACTAAGTGCTGCCCAACATAAAGATGCACAGACACTCCAAATGTGTGTGCATTGTAACTAAGGGCTGTCCAACATAAACATGCATGGGCACTCTAGATATGTGTACTAAGGGCTATCCAACATAAAATTGCATGGACACTTCAGATGTGGGTAACTAAGGGCTGTCCAACATAAAGATGCACAGACACTCCAGATGTGTGTATTCAAGGGCTGTTCAACATAAAAATACACAGGCACATCTGATATGTGTGCATTGTAACTAAGGGTTGTCCAACATAAAAATGCATGGACACTCCAGATATGTGTACTAAGGGCTGTTCAACATAAAAATGCATGGACACTCCAGATATGCATAACTAAGGAGGTGTCAAACATAAAAACGCATGGACACTGCAGATATGTGTCTCTAAGGGCTGTCCAACATAAAGATGAAAGGACACTCCAGATATGTGTAACTAAGGGCTGTCCAACATAAAGATGCACGGACATTCCAGATATGTGTAATTAAAGGCTGTCCAACATAAAAATACACAGAAACTCCAGATATGTGTATCTAAGGGCTGTCCAACATAAAGACACACGGACACTCCACATATGTGTAAGTAAGGGCAGCCCAACATAAAAATGCATGGACACCCCAAATATGTGTAACTAAGGGATGTCCAACATAAAGACACACGGACACTCCAGATATGAGTAACTAAGGGCTGTCCAATGTAAAAATGTACAGACACTCCAGATATGTGTAACTAAGGGCTGAACAACATAAAAACTCACAGACACTCCAGATATGTGTAACTAAGGGCTGAACAACATAAAAACTCACAGACACTCCAGATATGTGTAACTAAGGGCTGAACAATATAAAAATGCATGGACACTCCAGATACATGTGAGTAATGGCTGTCCAACATAACAACGCATGGAAACTCCAGGTGCGTATAACTAAGGGCTGTCCAACACAAACATGCATGGATACTCCAGATACGTGTAACTAAGGGCTGTCCAACATAAAAACAAATGGACACTTCAGATATGTGTAACTAAGGGCTGCCCAACATAAAGTTGCACGGATACTCCAGATAGGTGTAACTAAGGGCCGTCCAACATAAAGACACACAGACACTCCAGATATGTGTAACTAAGGGCTGTCCACCATAAAGATGCATGGACACCCCAGATATGTGTAACTAAGGGCTGTTCAACATAAAAACACATGGACACTCCAGATATCAGTCTGCAGGTTAGGTTCCTACCAATATGGCAGTAGACGGATGGAAATACTGATGACAGTCTGCAAGCTAGCCTCGATCTGTACGATGGGTTTCCACATTCCGTGAAATTTCTGATGAAGTCTGGGAGGTGCCTGGATGAAAACGCATGTCTTGTGGAGCGTTAAGCTTGTATGTACTAGCCAATAAAGAGTGGAGTTTTTCTGTCTTCGAAATCCAGTCTGTTTTGTTTATTAGTTACCTTTTTGACTGGTTCCTCATTTTTTGATTATAGACTTATTCATCTTATTTCCTGTTAATAAAATTAAAGTGTTTCATGTTGAAACTTTATTTTTATTTTATAGAGTAAATTACATGACTCCCTGTCACATATTGTAACAATTTAGTAGGTAAACATACATAAAAGGTATTCCTGTTTGAGAATAACCACACAGTTAACCCTTTGAGACTTTACCAAGTAATCCTGAGTGGTTATGAAGCACAACTTATGTGGGTTCTTAAGAAATATAACAGAGTAGAGACATGTTAACAAAATGATTAACCCCAGCTGGTTATATATTCTTTTCTTGATAGTTTTTCTTACCCAAGGAAGACGAATTCTATTCTGTTTAGTCTTCTTGGAGCTGGTGGTTCTCACTACGTTTCACTGCAGTTTGAGAGAGGAATTTTAGACAACCACATGGGTAATTTAAGAATACATCAGATATATTTCAATACCTGCATAGATGAAATGTATCAGTTAATGCAGCAACTTAGCAACTGATAAATGCAACTTCAATTTCAATTGCAGTAAGTGGGATGATTATACTACATGCAGCAATATTAATAAGGACAATTATAATGTAGTAGAATAACTTTCTAGTCAGTCTTTTAGACTGTAAGGCAGAAATCTACCTGAGATAATGTGTAAGTAATAGAAAGGTTGGAGGGTCATCACTTGTTGACTGTGCATACTACAAGAACTTTTAAATTTTACAGTGTAGACACCTTTATTTTGTCATCATCTACAAAGCTGAAAGCTGTATACAAGTTTGTTAGTGATCTGGCATCAGGCAATGAGGTAATATTTATAACTAAAAACAGGCATCTAAAACTGAATACACTAGTTTATTAACTGACTAATTGATTACATGAGTTAGTCTCACTAGGTTTATGTCCTGTTATCAGGGAAGACCCGAAGTGATATTCCTACTGACTAGGTGAAATTTGGTCAGTGCACTGGGGAAATTCCCTAGAGTGTGGGAAGGATTGTGCTCTTGCACCAACAAGGTAAAACATAATATATTGGACAGTATTGCTGAAATGGCAGTAATTTGTGAGATGGTAAGTTGTTGGAGTTACTAAATGCAGTTGTTACTGTTCTGGAGGCTTTAGGACTGGGTAATGAAGTACTGATGCAGATGGTCAAAGAAGAACCAGAAGCCACTACTGAAATGTCATGAAGTACTGCATTAGAGATGTGCTTTTCATTGGTTAGAGAATTTGGATATAACTGTTGGAATTACAGAATTTTTAGATGTTTAGACAGAGAACCGCAGGAGGGTGTGTTAAAGGAGCTGCCAGAAGAATGAGAAATTCAACAGGTCAGAAAAGATACTAATAAAACAAAACAATGTGTACTCTTTTCTATGCTGCAGTTGTTGCTCAAGTGAAAAGAAAGTGCAGCAGCATGTGGAGATAAAATGGAGACCTAATGTCAGAATAAGAACTGAGGTGTAGTGCAGTCAACAGATACATCATTTGTTATAAATGAGTTGTACCCATGCATTGTAAAGAAATAAACATCTGCTCAGTGATTCATTTAAGAAATGAAAGATTTTTTGACTTGACATTTTCAGACTTTTCAGTCTGTTTGAAAATTTTGTGGCTAACAGAAGATACAAATAATTTGTACTCATGGAATAAATGTCTTTTCTCACTTTAATTTCTCCAAGTCTTCTGGGTTTCTAATGCCATGGCAGGAATGGACCCCTTCCTAAGCCAAAGATTGATTAAAGTTCATGAAATTAGTATTGTTTCAATCTTTGATGTTAACCAAAAGTGCTCTTTGCAGCACCGGCAATGTGCCCAGAATTAACTCCTTTTGCAATTCATATAGAGTTACACGTATCAGTAGCATATCTAAATACGAATGTATATTCTTTTTTTATGAGACCCATCGCTTCTGATACTATTATAACTGTCCAGGTATCCTTCTTCCACATTGCCCTAATTTCTGCCTGCAAATCCTGGTATTTTATGACTTTGTGTCTCTCTGTATGTAAGACACTGTAATCACTGGGTGTAGCAATTTTAATGAAACATTTTGTTTTTCTCTTCTTTTCGTGGACTACTATAACTATATCTGTTTTTCTCACATCTATTTTTGAACTGTTAGTAATGGGTGATCCCATGTGATATAAACTTTTGTCATTTTCTATAGTGCTTTGTGGCTCATGTTTCCAGTGCTTCTTATCTACTTCAGTATTGTAATGTTTGCATAATCTCCATTATGGCTTTCGGTATATAGGCCCTCTGCCATTAGTGTATCACACCCAGCAACAAGATATGTGGCTGTTTCCAATTCTGTTTTACAAAACCTGGATTTGTCTGTTTCAACAACATGTTCAATGGACTTTGTAAAGCAGAGTGAATGTAGTCTACTATCCTGGGCAGCCAATATTAACCTTTTGTCTTTTGGCTTAAATTCACCTCTCCTTAACCATTCCTGTGTCAGATCCTGATCAATATGAGATTGTTCTAGGAGTTTCTTGTACTTGCAACTATATTTATGATTATGCCTTTTCCACATTTCTTGCCTTCTTGTCCAGTACTTCACTTTATAATCTTTCGTTTGTTTTTTGACACATTTAGTTGTTGTCTGCTTTTTGTGTACTTCTGGCTTAAATTCCATTCCCGCTTGACAACGATATGCTTCTGCTGAATTAAGCAAGGAAGTCATCTTAGGCTTATTCTCCACATGTTTTAAAACTTTCACTATGGTTGGATCTTGTGAGGTCAACAGATACGTATGCAGTCCTATGATTGCAGATCTATACATCGGCCCATGCCTCCTTCAGAATGGGGAATAAATCATTTTGGTATACACTGATTTTTATAAATCATTTGATAAGCATGAAGCTTTTTTCTTGTTTTCCTGTACAACTGATCCAGTACCTTTTGGGGCAGTCAGTCACCCCAAAAACTGTAAGTTAGAACAAGAAGACCAAACTGGTTTATAGCTTGGACTTTGTTCCTGGATGTCAGGGCTGTTTTTAGTATTATTTTTAGTCTTCTAAAATATTCCTTACTAAATTTTGTTTTATTGTCAGTCCTTCATCAATTCCCAAATATTTATACACTCTCTCTCTCCTGCTCAAGTTCCTTTATATCACATTCCTGTCCCAGACTGATATATTCTTGGTGCTGAAGCTTTCCTGCTTTAAACATTGCTTTTACACATTTAGCAAGACCATATGACATTCTTATATCATCTGAGAAAGTTTTGACCACTTGCAGTTGTGCTTTCAGTTCCTCATCTGATGAACTATACATTTTAAATCATCAACAAAGAGAAGATGTGGAGTTTTTACACTTTGTTGTTTTCTAGGAGCCAAATTGTAAACATGAACTAATCTGTTAAGTAGACTGCTTAATGGATTAAGGGCAAGACAAAGAGTCACCCTTGAATATCCCCCTTTGAATTTTTATCCCTAGGATAATAATCATTCCTTTATCATGGCTTAGCTGCAGAGTTGTTTGCCACTGTTTCATGCTCACTGTAATGTACTCGATGAATGTAGGGTGTATCTTTTTCATCTGTAAGTACTCCCTTATCCAAGAACATGGGATGCTGTCAAATGCTTTTTTGTAGTCTATCCATGCCATACTTAGATTGTTCCCTTTTTACAATTCTCCATTATGTCTTTATTTAAAAACAAATGATTGTTTGTTCCGTATGACTTTCTTTTATTACCTTTTTGATCTATTGCCATAATTGAGTTTTCTTCTAAATGACTATTAACTCTATCAGCATCTATTCCAATTTATAGTTTATACAACGCTGGAAGGCAAGTTATTGGTCTATAGTTTTTAGGATGGTTTATAGGTTCACTCTTAAGGAGGAGTATCGTTTTTCCTGTTGTTAACCGGGTTGGTGTTTGTTTGGGGTGAGCATATAAATAGCTCTTACTCAGGGCTAAATCTTCATAAAGATGCTAATACTTTTAGCCAGAATTTAGGTACTGCCATCTGGGCCTGGGGCTTTTCAGTTAGAAGCGTTTTGTAATTTTGTTTAAATTTCTCTGACCGTTACTTCATCCCATTTCATATTCTGTACATTTGAACTTCTTACTGTTTCTTTTACTTATTCTGTCCATTCAACATCTTTGTTATGTTCCTCAGGGTCTTCATAGATATTTCTCCAAAATGTGTCTATTTCTTCTTTTCTTGCAGTATGTCTGATCCTTTTCCCTTGTTTCCCAATTCTTTAGAAAATGTTTTGAGTCATCAATGAATTTGCTTATTTTGTTGATTACAGGAGAGAACTGTTATCAGCTTCCTGTCTAAATTGTAAATTTAAAGTTGCCAGTCTATTACTATTATCTGTACAAAGAATCTGATAATTGTTAACAACCTACTTTGCAAATTAATTTAACAATCTTTATTTGCTATGAAATGCAAATGCATCTAGGAGAAGAAAATAACATTAAGCTCAAACTTTACTGTTTTGTCTTCAACACTGCATTGTTCCCTTTTTTATTCTTATATGTATTTAAATGTTTTATGGTGCATTACCAATGAGGATATATACATAGTAACAGTCAGCAACACAGTATTTTTTCTTAATTCTTTGTACACTTAAGTGTTTACTGCTGAACTACCAAGGTAAATATGTATAACATTAACTGTTTTTCAGTTAACACTCATAAATAATTGTAAACAATATATTCCTATTGTTTTACAACTTGTAATTGCCTATGAGGCTCAGGTTGTGGTTGAAAAAGGTAATTGGGCCAGCCCACCAACTTGGTTAACAAAATCCACTTATAAGACACTCCAGTCCAAAAAAATCCTATTCATTAGAAGCAGGCAATTAACTTACACCACTGAAGTTTGTGGGGAAACAATACTGTGACATAAAGATAGATGCACGCATGCATGCACAAAGGCACACACTCAACTTTCCCAGTGGTCAAGGCAACTTTAAAGACATGCAGGTAGGTGCGTGCGTGAGTGGGTGTGCCTTCTTTGAAGGTTGGGCGCCGGGCTGGCAACTCGACACCATATCCGCCGCCAATCATGAACGGACCGGTGATCCACTGTGGCCACCCCTAACCGGGAAAAACCGAAAGACATTACATTACTTAATATTTACCTATATATTTTCTGCCTATGCTAATATATTTAGTTAATTATTTACAATAGTGTACGATAGATCCTGGTCTGTTCTGATACTGTATGTTGCTTTTATCATATCTATCTTTCTAAGTACTTTGTTGATCTGTTCTCTCTTCTGTACTCTTCTAACAGTGATACTTTTTGTAATAATTGCTTTATAGTTTTCTCTATTTAATACTGCCACAGTAGTATTTGATTTCTTCCCTTCTTTTCCCTTATGGCCCTGTGTTTTTGTTGTAAGAGTTTATCTGTTATTAATTTAGCTGCACAGTAATAAATCCTATTTACTTCTGTTACATCACATGAATTTCTGCAAGTAGTCTTGATTAATGTGTTCATTTGTTTTATCCAGCTTCTAACATTTTGGATCTTTTTTACTTTCTGTAATCTATTTCTTTCATTGATCTTAGTATATCTATCAATCTCTATTAAATCAAGCAACTCTTCCCTTAGATAATTTTCTTCTTAGCTATGGGCACATTTTTTGTTCTCCACTTCTTGCGAGCATTCTACAGAAAGTTCCAGAACACCTTCCTGTGACATATTCTCTACAGCTTTGTCCTGTGTCATCCATTGCTCTTTTGTATGAGAACTCACTTGCCTATCACTTCATAATATTGACTGTGTCATTGTTGCCACTGTTTCCTGCTACTTCTCTTGTTTGCAACTCCAACTGACCTTTTTTTTTACTGGTTTCCTACTGAAGGCTCCAAAGTATCTTCATATGGCAACTGGTCAGATGCTTTCTGTTCCACCAGTTTCTCCTTAATTTCAGGACTCATTGTTCTATCATGCTGTGATGTTACCAGAGTTGGATTTTCTATACTAAATCCCACACTTCACAGGTAATCCATAACTTTGGTTCCTAATTCTTTAACATCTCCATTACTAATTCTCTTTTCTGCTTTATCCCTTTTTTTTGTATTGTAAAATTTTCCATATCTGGATATCTTTGCCTGTATTTCTCTTCAAATCTCATTGCATAGATATTGCACCATATCAGATCTCTCTTTCTTTCCCATGTCCATGTTTCTATTGTATACCTTTCAAAAATCTCTAGATTTTGTTCTTTATATTTTCACACTTCCTCAGTTGCTTCTTTTTCTAAATGGCCCAAGGTTTCTTGGTCTATATAATGTTTTTCATGGATCTGTTGTATTAATGAATGCAAATTTGAATTTGAAGCTTTAGATGTTTTTTTTTTCTTATGCAAGTATTTTTTCTTTCCTCTAAATTCTCTCTTAATCTTTTTGAATATCTTTTTTCCAGAAATTCTGAGCTTCTTGCACAATAGAAGCAATACAAAATTTCTTTCTTACCTCATTAGTCCACTCTAGCATCCTTATGGCTTTTTTTTTTCTGGCATGTCAGTTTTTTTTTTTTTTTTTGTGGACTACTACTCCTTCTACAACGGGGGTCCATCTTCCCCCTGAGCCTGGCCTAACCCCTTTGTAGGAATATTTTATTGTCTTGAGGATGTTATACTGTAATTTTTACCAGTCTAGGCACCAGTACATCTACCAGGACTGGGCACTTTTTTAGCTTAGGAAGTATGTACCCAGCTGCCTTTTTTATGTGTTTTACCTACTTCTATCCATGATATATGCTATATAAAATACAGTCTCTATTTTGGTATCGTCTTGGTGATATTTTGTAAAAACAAGGTCCGTCTCATGAAGGTACTCACCAAGGCTTGAAGATGAATTCATTTCCAGCAATACTACTCTCATTTGCTTAGTGATTTTATCATCTCTCCATCTGAACCCATCCATTCCTTTCAAGTGTAAATGTTGTGATAAATAAGAAGGCAGTAAGTGTACAGTTTCAAAGTGATGAAGGCTGAAATAAAAAGAAAAGAAAAAAAATTAAGGGCTTATGTGTGAATGTTGAAGCCATACATAAAAAGGTGGATGAAAGGCAGTTATAGACTGGGGACTGCATATTAGATGTGACTGAATATTGAAAATTAATTATTAAGGTGCTGCTGTGCTGTGCTTGCTGTACTGGAAATAAAAAAGTCTTCTTAAGACACAAAGTCTTGTTGGCTGTTTACTGCTGAATCAGAGTCTGGTTATAACACAAAGTCTTGCAACTGCACACTGATAAAGAAATGTACTTTGCAGCACAATACAATTTTACTTTTAGCACAGTTACTAATAAATAACTTATTCTTATAACAGACTACTATAGTACTATATCATTACAGCTTTTAGCTTTATTGTACAATGTTTATTTCATGATCAGTATGAATGGTTATTCTCCTACAGAATACCTCAGAACAAGTGTGTTCCTACAAATACCTCTAACACACCTTGAGTTTTGCAGTCTCTACTTTTCTTGGATCCTGTTTTTCTTCTTGGTATCTCTTTTTTGGACTTTATATGGAAGCATCTGTTAGGAAACACTTCTGCTGATACTTGTGAGAAAGCATGTTATATTTTACTTTTCAGACTTGCTTTTTTTAAGGAAATGTTTTGTGGGAAAGCATTGACAAATTGCTTTTCTGCTGATTGTGTCCATTCATCTGTAATAAAGCATGTCAAACTTTTTTGCTGATATTGTGAGAAAAGATGTTTTTAAGGAAACATCATGTAAGAAAGTGCATACTGCTGATTTTGTAAAATGCATGTCCAGTCATCTATCAAACATCCTTGCTGATACTGTAGGAAAACATACAGAATTGTTTTTTATAGTTTCTGCTGATTCTGTAAGGAAACATGTCCATTAACAGATGTTCCTTGTTTTTCAAAACACAGTCAGGGTTATGTCACATAGTATGGATGCTCATTACATATTGCTAAGCTCTATTCCTACATTTAAGCAAATTTTTATTTTATGCCTTATTTATTTTGCATATTTGTAGCAGAATTAATTTCAACCTTTATTCATTGTTTAGCACACTCTAACAAATCCTCCTTTTTATTTTAAACCAGGGAGACAAATTCATCATTGTTTGGTAATACATTTTCATTATGGCAAGTCACAACAGTAACTTGTTGATTAACTTTTGTTAAGCAGACTTTAATACATGTGAGTAATATGTAACCAAGCACTACAATAATAATAATAGCAATTAAAATATAATGATTTTTTCCTGTCCACCCTGTGAATAGATTACTAAACCACTCACTCCAATCATTATTCCATTTTTTTTAGTATGTTGTGACACTTGTGCAATGACCTCTAAATTAAAGACTCAGTTTTATCTGCAATAAATGTATAACATTGTTCTCCTATTAGAGCACATGTCCCACCTTGGGACACTAGTATGTAATCTAACGCCATTCAATTTTGTAAAACCATAGTTCGTATGGCTGTCATTTCGATAGTAATGTCAAAGATTGCATTGAAAGTGGCATTTGCTAATACTTCAACTAGTTTGGATAGTTTTTCTTAACTCCCAAAATGCTTGTGCTGCTCCTTACCATGGGGATATACCTGCACCAGAAATTACATAATCTCCTAGATCCATATCTTTTAATTTTAAATAATCAAGATTTTGGTGATATATACATGATGTATCTAAGGTGTTTATAGGAGTTTCTGGACTTTTAATTACGACTTTCAATTACAGGTAATATGTCTATTTTCTTTTCTGCATTTCTAATACTACCCTTTGATAACTCTTTTACATGATGCATTGCTGGTACTACTAACTATTTATAGCAGGTGCCTTCCCATCCCTTTGATAACAATTTATAAGCATATTTACCATAAATGTAATATAACCCATCTGACAGGGCAACACTGCTATTTACTATGTTACCATTTACTTGCCCCATAGTAGGAGTTGCATCATTTTTATTCATATTTTGCCAACATGTAATGTTGGCTTTCCACTCATTTTTAATGTGTTGTGAGAAATGATGGACTATTGTTTTACTTAATAATAACTAACCCTTGGCTGGTATTAAAATAGGAAATCCATGATGAAATACACCATATTCTGGTATGTGTTTATGAATGTTTACTATTGCAACTGTCTTAGTGCAGTTACTGTCACCCACTGAGATTATTCCATTTTGCTGAAAACACGTAATTCCCTGTACTATAGCTGATAACCATACCCTAGCTTTATGTAGCTGTACATTTACAACTTGGTCTCCTGTTTCATTTATTAATACTCTCCAACTATTAGAAGTATCTAGTGGAATTGGCACCAGGGGTATAACCCCTGCTATTTTAGGTGTTAAACTACATATCCAGCAGCATAACCCCTGCTATTTTAGGTATTAAACTACATATCCAGCAATCAGAAATATTCATGCTTATTGCATACCAGCATTGTCTTGCCAAAAACATATTAAAAGATGATGACCAATCGTGCTCATTTTTCCACATATCTTTACTCTGTCTCTCTCTCTCTCTCTCTCTCATAACTTTACAGTTGGAGTAACAGGTTGTAAGTACAATTTAATGCTAAGTAATACAATAATAGTTAGCATGAAATATATTATTGCTTTAAAAAACACCATTTAAATAGAAATTCCATGTCTGAATCATTTTGCCTTTGGTCATCCAAAACTGGATTTCCAAAAGGATGCAGTTTAAACCATGTCAATTTCATTATGCTTTCTCTGTGAGGGACCTACAAGAGAGGCTTTTGCTTTTAGAATTTACCTGCAAACAGATTAGACATTCTTCTTCAATCAGCCTACAGACCTTTTTTTTAAATTTTGGTTCTAATATTTTTTCTTTTACAGCTGCCCATAGCTTATCAGCTCATACATGTCCCAGTATTAGGTGATTTAATTTGACCAACTGCCATGCCAACTGAAATGGTACATATGGCAACTGTAATCCCTTAAAGGTAGTGGATGCATAATACTCCCTTGGAAATATTCCTGCTAGTCTGCACTGATCAGTTTCTTCTTTTAAGCCCTATTTTGTTTGAAGATTTACAAGATCTCCCTCTATTGACTCTCCATCTTGCTCTTTTAAAGCACTAACTTCTACACTGGTGTACACATATTCTGGAAGTTCCTTTCCATCTTGTGCTGCTTGTTTTGCCAATGTGTCAGCTAGTGCATTTAACCTGAAAGTAGTACTTGTTGGTTTTTGATGTGCTTTTACTTTCAAAATGCTGTACTGTCCTTGTTGATTTGACATTGTTATAACTTTATGTATGTCTTTCAATACTTCAGTATGCCTTAATGGTTTGTCTGCACTGTCCACAAATCCTTGCCTTACCCAGGTGTCCATATGCAGTCTTAAAGAATTTGCTACATAAGCACTGTCTGAGAAAATGTTAACAGGATTGTAATACTTTAGCACATGCAGTACTGCCTCCAGTTCAGCTCTTTGAGTTGACATATGCCCCGGTAACTTGATTAGTTCGGGAGAACCCAGCTGTGGATTTCTCCAGAACTACAGCAAATCCTGTCCAATATTTGCCTTTGTCGCAGTACCATGCTCCATCTACAAAGACAGATGGCTTAAGTGGTCAAAATTAGATGCCAGAATTTGTATGTCAGGTGATGTTATTTTTTCTAAGCAGTTATGCTGTTTTCCTTCATATCCCATGTGCTTTGACAAATAATATGTGTCCTTTGTCTGAATTGTGACAGTTTTCATTCCAAACAGTGCCATCCATTTTGCAAAGACTGCCTGACTAATACCATCTGTGATTTTATTCATCTCAAAATTGTCTACCAGAGCTTTTACTGCTTGGTGTGGTGTTTGTACTATAATACTAGAAATTAAATTCAGATGCTCAGTTTGCTTAATATCCCAGTAATGGCTAATAACTGCTGTATGCAGAGATGGTAGCCCAGTTCCACTGGGGTCATCTTCCTACCACAAAAAGCAACTGGACGTAATGTTTTTTCCATTCTGCTGTCGCCACCATGTGGCCATTCCTGTAATAGCACCACAGATAATGTTTTCTTCCCTGCTGCTGCCTGTAGCAAAAAAGGCAACTTTGGTGTTGGTGCTATTAATTCTGTAGCTTGTGCTAATTTTACTTTTATTTGTGAAAATGCCTCATCCTCATGGGGTCACCACTCTAAAAAGGTGGAGTTATTTTGTTCCTGTAATATTTTGTATAGAGGAGCAGCCACAACTGCATAATCATCTATAAATTCTCTATTGTAATTCATGATTCCCTTGAATTTATGTAGGTCTGCTGTAGTCAATGACTTTTCCATTTATAAAATGCCTTGCACACGCATAAGACAAGGCGATTTTCCTGATGGTTTTATAATCATACCTAGGAACTTAACTTCATGAAGCATAAACTTATTTTTCACTTTTAACCTTAAACCC
The DNA here is from genome assembly GCF_019279795.1 of Protopterus annectens. Classification (NCBI taxonomy): domain Eukaryota; kingdom Metazoa; phylum Chordata; order Ceratodontiformes; family Protopteridae; genus Protopterus; species Protopterus annectens. The sequence goes on from NC_056748.1 coordinate 647,198,339, forward strand.
TGCTTGCTGTAAAGTGTGGAAAACTTTTTTAAGAAGCTGTATATGTTCTTCTACTTGGCATGACATATTGCTGGTTTTTAAATGTAAAGACAAATTGTGGTCAGTCTTTTTTTCCTGAGTGGTACTGCAAAAAAGCCATTTGCTAAATCTATTATTGTAAACCACTTACTTTGTGGCTTAATATGTGTAGCCAACTTTGGAACTCCTGGAATCAAATGTGCTCTAGGAGTTGTGTATTGATTAACCTTCCATAAATCAATAACAAGACAATAACTACAGTCTTTTTTCTTGACTGGCGAGATTGGTGAATTTGTGGGACTGTTACCTTTTTGTATAATTCCTTCCCTTTCCCATTCTGCAATACATTTTTCCATATATTCTTCTGCCTCCCTAGGAATGGGATACTGTTTTCTGAACTGGTGGTATATAATTCTGATCACTACCCATCCCTACTGGTATTTCTAGTTTTCTACAATTACTGGGACCCTTGGACCACAGGTTTGGGAATTGCTGTTGTAAATGGTGCCACACATCCTCACTGTCTGTATTCCCATATCCTGTAGGCTTGTCAGGTAGAAAGATTGCACAGCAACCTGCACTTTCTTCTCCCTCCTCTTTTTTCTTGTCTCCTATCCACAAAATGCTGTTAGGCAAGTCAATTACTATGCCTAAAGGTCCTAGAATGTCCATACCAATAACGGTAGTTGAGCAGGATTGATACATTAAAAATGCACCCTTCCACGTCTGTCCTTCTTGGTTAAATTTTATGTCTACATCTTGGCTACTCACTGCATAGCATCCTGTGCCATTAAATGCTGAAACGCAAACCTTTTTTATAAGATTTACAGGTAACTGTCTGCTTGTGATGGATACTGCTGCTCCTGTGTCTAATAAGACATTTTTCCATAGTGACCCAGATATCAATCAGTGGTCATCCATCTCGACCCTTTTACCAGAGTAGGGGAACACTCCTAATGTAAGGAGATCCACTCATCCTCCCCTTTATTGTCAAATGCAATATGACACACTGCATGTTTTTGCTTGTCATCTTCCTCTGTGTCTGAGTGATCTACATATTTAGGTTTTTCAATCTCTTTTCATAATTGTTGCCTAGCCGTCCCTTCTGCCTGCTCTACCAAATGTTTTGGATTTATAGGTGAGGCTGTTTGAAAGTCTATGGGACATACATCCCCTTTTCCTGTGTATTGATGGCCCTTATAGCTGTCTTTAGCAAGATTGTAAAGTCTATGTGCATAGATCTGTTTTTTTTTTTTTTTACTTTCCTTGCAAATCTTTTGGCTTTGTTTTTGGAAACCCTGTTCTTCCTTCTTTTTACACCAAGCTTTGTAATGATCACACTTTTGCTCAACATGTTCTACTTTCTTACAAAAAAAAGCATGTTTGTGCCTTTTGTTCATTACCTGTGCCTGATCCTGGTGCTACAGACACAGGAACAGGAGCTGGTGGTACAGACGCAGCTCAACTTGCTGGTGGTTGTTCACACCACCATTGCCTTCCCCAGTTTTTAACTTCACCAATCACCTCAAATGGCTCACTACCCTCTCCTAATGCAAAGATATGGTATGAGTATAATGTTCCATCATCTGCCATAGTCCATCCCCCATTAGTTTGTGTACCAAATCAGTGAGGGTATCTGAATTTTCTTCATAAATGCATTTAATATCCCCTGGGTCCCCTTTTGCTTGCTCTAAAAAGCAATGTATTAACTGTTTTTGTATTTCTGGTTTTTGCATGTCGCTATCTGACCTTTGATATATGATCTGAAATGCAAGTCTGAAGTGGTCAGCTAGCTCCATTAATTTATCTGAGATTGTGATTTTAAAATTACCTAACAGTTTAGCTGTGAGAGGCTGCCCTTGTATATATGCCATAAGAATGGCTGTCATACATCCTACTTTACTGTTTAACTGATAATCATCTTGTTTTAACTGAATGAAAGTTTTAAAACATTTGGGAATAAAAATCCAGAAACATCTAAGTAAGGCATCTGTCCATACATCGAATCCTGCTGTGTATGCTACCCATTCTTCAACTATGTCTTTTTTATCATTCCATTGTGGTAAACTTTGTAATAATCTAGACTGTATATATATATATATATATATATATATATATATATATATATATATATATATATATATATATATAGATCTGCAGTGGTTTCCTGTTCTATAACTTGTACTGGTTTTGTATTTTGCAATTCTTCCTTAAGTTTTCCTATTAGAATATTGTTCTGTAAATTAGTCGCTATTAGTTCATTTAATTCTTCCTCCTTATGTTGTAAATGCTTTTTAAGGTATGTAATCTTTTTTTGTAATTCTTTACAGGATTTATGATACTTTTTATTAGAGTCTTTGGTTGACTGAAGGGCTCCTATGCACTTTTGACAGAGTTCTTGTATATAATTTCTGAACTTTTTGAACTCACAGAGTTTGTCTTTTAAGAATTTGTGAAATTCTTCTGTTAAATTATTATGAACCTTGCCCCTGTGCTCAGGGTCACCAGCAGTGGTTGTATTCCACTTCTGTACATAATTTTTAAAGGATGTAACAAGATCTATAGAGGATTCTGTCAGTAGTAGATTTGACTGTTGTTCTAACTCTGAGATTAATGCAGTGACAGTACACAATTGTTTAATATCTGGATATAATATAAGCATTTTTCCTTTTGCTGGTTCATCACCATTAAAAGGTTTGTCTTTGCAGTCTAATCTTTGAACAATGGCCTGCACTGTATTTTTATGGCATTGCACACAAAGAGCAGTTTCAGATGATTCATAAAAAAACATTTACTATGACATGCCACATTTTTCTATTTTAGATACCAATCAAATGTTACAACCCACTTACATAATGCCTGGACATCAACTTGCCCTAATAAGGTTTTACACTTACTAATGTGCTGAGTATACAACCATTGAATTTTTTCCCATATTTTGTTTGGTTGGTCTAAGACATTAAGAGTAATGCATGGGGAGCCTGTTTCAGAGAAGGTCCGTCCCTGGGATACATAGCTGTCTCTCCAATAGGTCCTATTTATATTACAATGCAAGGTTTAGTTATTTAGAGAGGGCAATTCTATTGCTGTTGTTTTGTCAATACGCAGGGCATCCATCAGAGTGGGATTTGGCAATGCCTTGTATGCCAGGCATATATCTCTCCTCAACAACCTGTTGGAGACAGAATACAGGAATAGGGCTTTGAGACTGTCTGTGTAGGACATGTTATTTACCCTTTGCGTTCTTTTAGTGAGGAATCTCTGTGGACATTCCAGTTGTTGGATGTGCCTGGTTAGGTACATACCAAAGGGGGCATTGTACTCAATTATAGGTCTGATGATTAAAAAAGAGATTACAGACCTGCAGTGGTTTCCTGTTCTATAACTTGTACTGGTTTTGTATTTTGCAATTTGGAACAAACTCCCCAGCAACCTACAATTACTTTCATCCTTACCACTTTTCAAACACCAACTAAAACTACACCTTAAAGTACATTGGTTATGCCCATGTACTAACCCAGATTAACACTAACCATCTAGTACACTTATATTTCCCCTTCTATTACCCTCTAGTGTGCAAATACACCCTCTTCTTAGCCAATATTGTAGTTTCTTATTTCTTTCTTACTTCATGAAACTTACTCTGCACTTTTCTAAAACCCCTCTCCTGCTCCTGTTATTTTCATTGTCAGTGTTAGTATTAATGACACCTATGATGTATCGCGTAAAGCTCTACAGGCATAATAACTAGATAGAAACCTTCATCCCTTCCTCACTATTTTGTCTAACTATTGTCAAAACTATATACCTCATGTATATGCTACTCATACTACTGCTTAGCCAACACCCTCACTTATGCTTCTCTTTTGTTGCTTGTTCCTTCTACGCTAACCTAAAGCTACTTTGAATTTAATTATTTTTTAGCGTTTTGAATCTTTGCTCCTTGAAGCTATTTTTGACTGAATTAGACTATACCTTTTGCTGTAACTGCATTTTTTACATGTATTATTTCTTATGTAATAGTGTACTGTTTTGATTTACTTTGATCTGTATTCCTGTTACATTAGTTTAATTTTGGAGCTTATCTCCCCGGACCTCTACTGAAAATGGACATGTGTCCAGTTAGACTAGCCCAGTCAACAAATGTAAAATAAAATAAATAAATAAAAATAAATAAATCAGATACGGTGAAACATTGACATCTTTGAACCTAGATGCCATACCTTTTTTATAAATTGCGTACTGACAAAAAAACAAAACTAGTGAAAACAAAAAGGAGAGCGGATTTGTAGAACTAAACTCCTTTGTTGGGAGTCTGTTCCAAAGCCACTCGCCATAAATAACTTACGTACTGACAAAAAAACAAAACTAGTGAAAACAAAAAAAGAGAGCAGATTTGTAGAACTAAACTCCTTTGTTGGGAGTCTGTTCCAAAGCCACTCACCATAAATAACTTACGTACTGACAAAAAAACAAAACTAGTGAAAACAAAAAAATAGAGTGGATTTGTAGAACTAAACTAAGGAGTTTAGTTCTACAAATCCGCTCTCTCTTTTTTTTTTTTTTTTTTTTTTTTTTTTTTATAAATTGCACAACACAGAATGATGTTTTCACTGCAGTGGGTACATGATGGTCAAAGGCTAGATTACTGTGTGTGTGTGTCCCCAATCCCTGGGTCGACTGTAAGGGGTGTATTGTCAATATGGTAGTTATCAGGGGTGGCTGACTTCCCAAAGGATACTATTATGCATTTCTTTGAATTTAGTCTCAGAGTGGGGCTCTGACACTAGTTATTTGTCTGTGTCATCCCTTCTTGGGGAGCATTAGTGTTGGTAGTGGATTCTATGACCACTCCTAATTTCCCATCTCTGTAAATTTGGTCACCCAGAGACCCTTGACATTGGCCTTGATTTCAGAGAAGTAGATGCCAAAAAGGAGAGGTCGCAGAACCAATCCATGAGGTACTCTACTGGTCACTGACCTCTTTGTAGAGATGGACTTCCTAGTTCTAACTTTCTGGGTCTTATCTGTGAGCCAGCTGGCTATCCACTGGATGACATAGGAATTTATACCTAACTTCTTCAGGTTTTCAACAATGTCCGAGACAGGTATTGTGCCAAATACCTTGGCTGGGTCAATATATGCAGTCTGAAAGTCCACAAGGCTAAGCAGGCATGATCTGCCCTTGCTGAAACCAAACTGGGTTGGGTCCACTGTCTGGAAGTTTCCTATGTCATTACTGATCATTTCCTTTAGAATTCTTTCCATGGCTTTGCAATATGAGACTAAAGAGACTTATGGATCTGTAGTTTCCTAGGGTCTGTAGATGGCCCACCTTTATGCAGAGGGGGTGACAGCTGCCATTCTCCATTCATGAGACATGAAGCCTGTTTAGAGGCTACAGTTAAATAGTTATTCCAGAGGACCTGATAGGTCATGTTTCATGCTATTAGAAGGCAGCCTGATATACTGTCTGGGCCCATCGATACAGTGTTCTTGGCATTTGAGAGAACATTGATGACCTTTCCCCTAGTGATAGTTGGGGGAGTTATATTTTATGGTATTTCCTGTAGAGAGGATGGGGGGGTAAAGTTAAATCTGAATTCTTCTGTCAGTAGGTTTGCTATAGCTTCTGGCTCACTGTAGGTGTCTCTATTAATAATGAGCTCTGCATACAACTGTGTATTGCTTTTGAAGCTGTGGACATAGCTATAGAATGTCTTGTGGTTGTCCTTGGCCTGGAAGGCATGAGTTACATCAAGTTTGTCTTTGGTACACTTTATTTGTCCTCTGAGCTGTTTGTTTAATTTGATGAGATTGCTTTTATCCAGCAGGGTGCTACACCTTCTAATTGTTGCCATGATTTTCTTCCTTCTGTTATACAGTCTAATGATGCCGTGATTCCACCAGATTGGCTTTTTTTTTTAATTAGTTCTGTTCTTATTCCTTGTGGGTACAGCTGTCTATATGCAATTATATAGGGTTTCTGTGAACAGTTCCATGCAGGCAGCAGTGTTCTCAGGGTTTAGGGTGATTTTGCCAGGTTGTCACTTAATAGTAGAATGTTTGCCTTAGAGTAGTTCCTGAATGTTTCAGGATTAGCTGGGCTTCTGGGGTTTATTTTTACTTATAATAATATCCAAAGCCACCATACAGTTAGCTATTCCTAGGCACCATATGTTAAAATGTATGATAAATTCAGCATGAAAACTGCATGCTATCTGGAAGCATATAAAGTTAATAAAAGAATTTACAGTAAGTAAAAAAATGGAATATCTGGCAGTTTCTAAATAGGTTTCCTTAATAAGATGGTGTTTTAGTGGACCTTCAGGATGAGACATCAAAATCATATATCCATATAAGGGAAGATAGTTCATCCACAGGACTAGAGCCAGGCAAGCAAAAGAGAACCTACCCAAGGTCTCAGAATATATCCTGGAAACAACTATCAGCCTTTCATCTGAGAGCCTTAGGGGTCTACTTGTTTAACAATATACCAGGAGCTCTTACAAACAGACAAAAGATAGACTGTGTATGTCACAGAAGTTTAACAGCAATGTTTTAAACATGAGTTTATCAGCTACTGGCAAATAGTGCCAATCCCAGAGCACAACAATAATAATATGGCTGGGTAAAAAAAGCCTGACTCTAGAATTCTTCACCCATTGTAGTTTTACTTTCTGATCATCTGATTGTAAGAGGTAATGGGCATTGAATTATGTTAAGCAGAAAGATATAATAGCATAAGCCAACGTCACAAGCTCAACAGATGGAGTAAAGTAATTGATCCAAGCAATATTTTTCAGCTGGTAGTAAAGAAAAAAGTTTTAACAATAGCTGCACTCTTGTCCTTAAGCAAAACTGGTCATCAAGAATCAAACCTAGATGAACCCAGATCTATGCTATATGTATTGATTCACAAATTACACCCCAGTTGTCCTATGTTTGATTAGTAATGTAGGTGCTGAAGGAGACAAGTGGGAAGAATAGGAATGACTAGCCAAAGCTTGTTCACCCATCCTGGGTTGAAGGTGGCAGTTTGGTTTACTACACTGGCAACACCTACAGGAGTGTTAGTTTCTTGCACACATTGATAAGCTTGATGATGTCCTTGCTGCACAGCAGTGTACTGCTTTAGTGTGTGTATGTGTGTGTGTGTGGGAGGGGGGGGTTGTCATGTGAACTAGTGGTGGTACATCCTCCACCTGCAGCAAATGTGGAAGAGTGTGTCTGCCAATGGGGTGGGACCTAGGAACATAAACAAAAATCCCCACCCTCTCAGCAGATGACAGCACTTTCTTTGGTATTTGACTCTTGTCTCCCAGAGGAAAGAATGGGCAATCAAGATCTCAACACTGGGAGGAATGAATGAGTGTTTTTGAGTGTCTAAAGGTTAGGCTTGACGGCTATTGTGAGGGTGGGGCCAAAAACAAAAATCACACCCAGATCTGTTGGACAGAGGAAGCAAATTCAAGATGATTTCTCCATCAAAAATATGGGGGAAGATGCGGAACTTGCAGACAATGCATCTGTCTTTGTTAAGCTGCGTTTACTGCAGCTATATGCAATCCACCAATGAATGGAATCTGGGCAATCTTCAAGGATAGTCAAAGAGAGTTACAGTTGAATGCCTTCTGCATAATGCTGATTGCTAGTACCTGTACCAGTAATGATCTCCCAAATGAACAACACATACACTGCAAAGGACAGATGTAGTGATGTTATAAATGAGGACTGAGAAACTTCACAAGTCAGTGGGTGGTTATGTGAGAAGTTAACATCAGAAACACTGAATGTGACCTGAAATGTATGAGGCAAACCATGTTGTAACAAAAGGAGATACTGCCAGTACAGCTAGTTGGAATTCTGTAAATAATTATATGTCATTTGTGAATATCAAACTAATTTATATAAGATGCTTGTGTTACAAATGTATTAGAATTGTATGTCATGTGTATATCAAACTGCTCTGTACAGATATTTGTGTTAAAAAGGTGTTTGTAAAGTGCTTGTGCTTAAAATGTATCCACAATGTATGCTACTGGAAGAGAACAGAAATGTACATGCACTATTGTAACTGTTTAAATGTGTATGTTAACAGAGGAAACCAGAGGGTTAACCTCAGTCCAGTAAACTTTAGAAAAAATATCTGAAATTGAATTACTTTAAAGGCTAGGCCATAAGGATGCTTCAACGCAGCCATAGATACAACATATGCACTAGGAAGTTTTCTGTATTGTCTTTGGGGTGAACTAATTGCAACTTTGGAAGCATGAAGGAAGGAAATTGTTTTATGACTTTCAGCACCTGCCAAAAATCTGAGCAAAAGCCCTTGTCTGGGTATTTTTACAGGTAGATGCTAAATACTGCCAGCTGCCAGCAATGGGGGTTTGCATGAGAACTAGAAGTCAGATGACAAGAACTGAAGCCATTCTGCAAGCTATCCCAGCAGTAATATTTTAGATATTATTTTGAGAAGTCTCTTAGTTAGACAGAGCATTCTGCATTCTGTCTTGGACCTGACAACAACAAGAACCATTCACCTCATCTGCCTTTCTCTAATTAAGTTATTATAGTATAGATACAGTCAGGGATATAGCAAAGCTTAGTTTAGATTTTGTTTTTCTTTATTTGTGTGAGCCTGTACTGCAATGTTACTTTAAATGTTTCCTGTGATTTTGAACTCTGATGTCACTGTGAATATATATATATTTAGTTTTGTCTTGTTCTTTTATTATGCATTATTAAATATATTTAAATTTTTCTTTGTGGCTGATCTGTGTAGAGATATTTAAGTTCTGAGAGTACTTGCATATATATTTGGTGACACTGTGTGGGCCACTCCTGATAGCCTGTCTCTTGATCAAACTACCATTAGTATTAGTATTAATATTACACAGTAAGACTGGACACCCTTTGTTAAGGGCCCTAAAGTAGCTGATAAGGAGTGACTGGTCACAGTGGTAACTACATTATAGTCTGGGAGAAGGAGGCATAGCTAGTAAACCTGTGCCAGCCTTCCTAGGTTTGTGTGAGTGTAAATCAAACCTCAGAGAGTGTTAGTGTGTCAGCTATTTGGGCAGGGACACGAAGCACTGGTTGGACAGAGAGGGTGCTGGAGGTCTTGGCTTGTTCACTCAGCTGAGATCTCAACTCTATAGCTGTGCCAGTGGTGAAATTTACTGGGGAGCTGGAGGAAGAGGGAGAAACCAGCCCCAGACTGACTGTGGTCTCTGTGTGCTCTTATGGGAAATTGCACTTGATGCAGAAAGCTGCATCTGGAAATACTGTGTGTGTACTTGTTATCCTCCCAATGAACATCTCCTATTATTGCCAGTGGTGAGGACTAAGGCTCCTTGATTACTGGTTGGCAGTGGTGGGTCATCATACGTGATTACTGAGGAAGTAAAGGTAGAGCATATTCAAAGATACTTAATTACAAACTGTGGCGGTTAGCATGAAAAGCAATACAGAGAGCAAGAAAGGCCAGTACAGAATATAACCACCGATGTTTAACCATCAGGGGTCAGTAGTAATTGGAATAAGGGGGTGCCCTTGATGTAAGACCAAACTGATGATTATCAGGTAAGTTATGGGATGTTAGACTGAAATGCATTTCATCATAAACCATGATAGTAATTGGTCAACATAACTATGAGAAAAATGCTTTTAGAGCTGCAATGAAAGTTGATGATTTTCAAGGCCAATCAGTACATATAAAGTATATGGCTACAGTTCCAGTCTGCTGAAGGTTTAATCAAATACAGCTGGTAATGGCTGAGTAAAAAATGAAATTAAAAACTACCATCAATGTCATCAAGCAGTTAAAGAACATGCCAACACTCAGTGCTACATCAGGAGACCATTTAGCAGAAATCAATGTGAAGTGTGAGGAAAAGAATGACAGTCTGTGGACAGTGCAGGCAAGTGTCCCCTCAAGGATGTGCCAAACTGAGAAAAGCACCAGCAATGGATAAGTCAACAGAGTAACATTTACCAGACTAGCAAACACCAGAATTATAAAAAAGTAGTCATTGGAGTAGATAAGTTCATAAGAAAAGTAGACCATCAAATCAGTTTAAAAAAACAGGTAGCAATCCTCTCAGATATGAATCTTTTTGAGCTAAAAGGAAAGTAAACAATGATGTTGCAACAGCTTGCAGAAGAGAAAATATGCAAATGCAGTAGTACAAGTTGGTCATGGAGAAACACAGTCAATCAGCATAACAGCAAGCTTCAGAAGTAGCTGTTGACACAAAAAGGGAAAGCTGAGGATGTAGACAGCATTGGAAGGGGTAGTTTAACTGCAAAAGGATAGTTACATCTGGGTAGGATCAGCTTTGAGCATAGTTGCCATTTTAAATAAATACATTTTTACATGGCATTGCACATACTAAGTAGCAATCTTAGTAGCAATCTTGCAACAGTAGTCTATTTTCATTCCACTTGTCTAAGATGCATACAGTGTATTCCAGAATTCTACCAGGGGTCAAACAAATATGTGATGCCACCATCACTGTTCTAGCAGGCGTAGTGTTACAGAGGAAGAGGCATCATTAATATATTCCGTTCTTTCCACCGTGGTTAAATGCACCATAATCCAGGCTCCTTTAAAAGTTAATTGTAGTTGTGACATAGGCATATAGGTGCTTTGCCTATTTGCAGGAGTGGACAGGAAAGACATGGCCCCATAAACAGTAACTCTGGGGACAATGCATCTAGGGCAATGGATACAAAGAGAAAACATGTTATAGGGATTCTAGGTTACCACTACAGGCAGGTGTGACACCCGTGCCCTGGCCCAGCAATCAAGGAGCCTCAATCCTCACCATTAACACCAGAGAGGGTGTCTCATATATGAGGAAAGGATAACAAATACACACAGTAAAGTGCAATTTCCCTTAAGAGCATACAGAGATCACAGTCAGTCTGGGGCTGGTCACTCCCTTGCTCCCCAGGTCCCCAATAAGACACCCCACTGGCACAGCTATAGGGTCCAGATCTCAGCCTAGTGGGCAAGCTATAACCTCTAGCACCCTCTCTGTCCAAACAGTGTTTCGTGTCCCTGCCCAAGTAGCTGACACACACACACACATGCACTTTGAGATAAGAGTTTATACAACCACACAGACACTCCTGGGGATGGCTGGCACAGGTTCTCCAGCTGTGCCCCTTTCTCCCAGACTATACGGTAGTACCAGTTGCCACCATCCGCTACTCAAAGGCCCATCAAAGGATGTCCAATTATTACTGTGCAATATTATTATCCAATTGGTAGATGTGACTAAACAGTCAAAGCTTATTTGGAGTGACCTGGACAGTAAACTCTATAAATATGCAATGTACTCTAGAGCTTAACTTATATCTACACAAACCAGCCACAGATAAATGGTTTTAAAATATTTAATAATAAATAATTAAAACCACAAGACAATACTTTCTACTACACAATCAGTGCTAGTAGTACAGTTCTGACATCACAGAAAAACACTTAGTCTAAACTTTATAGCTTCTAGCTATCTACAAGAAAACACACTTAAATAACTTGCATAAGACAACAGGCAGAGTGCTGAGTTGGATGTTCAGACAAAAATGCTGAATGCCTTCTGGTTCTCTCTGTTTAAATTGAAACTGCAGTTCTGATAAAACATTACATCATTTCACACTCTCCTGGTGTTCCCAGGCTGAAAGAAACTGTATTTATATTATTTTGCACCTAGAGCAATAAAGGACATTCCACATATAAATTCTGGTTATTAACTTTAGCCTTAAAACAATAGGCAGGAAGCCTTCATCTAGCTGGACTGGAGCTGAATTCTAAACATCAAAGGCAGCCATGAAATAATTTTAATTTCAAAGGACCAACAAGAAATGTTTGACTTAGCTTTCTTTACAGCAGAGGGCAATGTTGCCACATTGTTTTAAGTTCAACATTTCACAGCACATTCTTTCATTTAAAAAACAAGCTTGTAGTTCAACATTCATATTTACAAATGATAGAATTATCTGCACAATTCTATCTGGCTAGGCTGACAGCCTTCATCCATCTCTACCAGTCTTCACAGCAGGTACCCTGATGCCAAGCACTGCCAGTTTATTTACAAACAGATGCATATTGTAGCCTGGTGCTGCTACTCATTTAGTGCAAGTACTGGGTTTCACCAAGCAACGTAATTATTAGTAGTCAAAGAGCCACTAAAGTGCAAAACTGTAGCATCATTTTTGTAGACTTCCCTGCCAAAATATAGTACTATACATTATTTAAAATCTGCTCTCACCTTTATGGTTTGCACTAGATTTTCAATGCCTGTCCTTTGTATTATTATTATTATTATTATTATTATTATTATTATTATTACCTGACATGCCAATATTGATGTGCAAACTAATGCTTAATAACATATATTTGCCTTTGTATATCACTGACTTAGAACAGTTTAAATACATGCAAGCATGGTATGTGGTGTCTATGAGTATAATTCTAGATTTAATTTTCTTCAATAAAACATTTCCCTTTTTGCACACATTTCCTTATCTTGTTGAATCAAATGTAATAAGCGTTTCTTTAATTGAACAGAAAGTTGATACATTTCCAAATCCTTTTTAGCAACAGTGGTTTAGCAGGTTCCAAACCTAAATTGGATATTGGGAGTATCAGAAGGCTGTGGGTTCTGTCACCACACTAGACACTTATAATTCATATCTTAGTGATGATACCGCAGTACAGCATGATGGGGTTGGGGACACTGCATACATAAAGTGGTGATTCATATAGGCTATTAAAAATAAATCCCATTTGCCTATAATCGTGATCATTTAGGTAGACATTAAGTAGTTTATGGCACTTACTAAGAAGGAACTTTAACACAAAAATCAAATACTTCTATATATGCAATAAAACATTATAAAACGTTTTGCTCAGTGTCCAACTAAGACATTTAAAATAGCATAAAATGTAAACTCTGTCTAGCAATGCCATACCCCAGACTATATTTCTTCAGTTCAGTTGATTCTTACTGTTCTTCTGTTTCATTCTCTTATATGATTTTTCTAATTATCGACAACAATTTTATTAGTCTACTGTTCACATTACTGTTTTGGGTGATACGTTAATGGATAAGTTATTTCAAGTCATGCATTTGTTCACCACAGATAAAACCATTTCAGAACTTTCACTAATCCTCCACGGCTTTGCTCATGTAGCCATAACAATGTTTTCTTAATTCACTAGCATTAACCTGCATCCATTCGCTGTACCACTTCCTTATTGCAGAACATTCAACCAGAATGCAAGAAGGTGGATATCTCATTCTACACTCAAATGTAATGACACCTTAGCAAACAGCAATAGTAACAATAGTCTGCCTTCTCTATAAATCTGATTTCAAGTTTAGATTCTGAAATTCTTTGTTGTAAGTCAGATAAGATGAGATCAATTTGATTTTAATTTTAATACACCGACAGGATTAGGGGAACAGCAACTAGAACCAGGTTACAACTCTAAGCTACCTCAGACTTTCTCATGCTTCAAGAACTCCTCATGACCAGCTCTGACTTTTATGACAATTATAACCATTATAGTAGCTGTGGTAGTAAAAAAATAAATAAACAGGACAGTAGTAAATATTTCCATTAAAGTATATGCTTCTCTGAGTGCAACATATCCAGTACAACCGCAGCCACTTCACTTAAGTAACCGGTTCAGGGGTGAGGGGGGGTTATATCAGTCTCTGTGAGCAATATTCACAATTCAGGAAAGAACTTTTGATCTCTTTTCTTCAAAAAGATGTGGCTTGATGACTTGTTATTTGCAGAATCACACAGGGGAGCTGGGCAGAAGAAAACAAGGGAAAAATATGTAGGTATTAACCACACTTCTCTTGTAAAGTTAATGTCAGTAGGTGTTCTTCCTTCAGTACCTGCATCTATATGAATTCATATTACAAGATGGTCTGTAGGTCATAGTAACTCCCTACCTTTATTCTTTATGTGTGTGTGTGATATCTTTTGCAGTCTATACCTTAAGAAAAGCAAAACACCAAGGACATGGTAAAAATGTTAGTCTTGGCAGAAGGCTCTAAAACTGTGGCAATGGCTAAATTTGTTGATCACAAATGTAAACACATTTGGGTCAACAATCAGACTATAATAAAGGATTCTTGGGATTTCTTGAGCCTATTGAAGCCTGAATACTACAGGGAGGACATGTTATTTGTGACAATTGATGTCATTGATTTATTTAGTTGTATTCCCTACCAGGAAGGGATAGAAATGTTTGAAGAGAGCATTTTTGAAGATAAAAAATTAAATTTAAATGATAAAATAGCTTGTGTAGCACTTATGGATTACGTGCTAAAATTTAATTTTATTACTTTCCAAGGTGAGTTTTATCAACAAAAATCTGGAGTGGCTATGGGGGCGGCTTGCGCCCCCACGTACGCTAACATTATTTTATTAAAATGGGAAGAAAAATACATTATCAACAGTGAATATAAACAATATTGGGTAGTGTACCAGAGATTTTTGGATGATATAGTGTTATTCTGGACAGGGGGGCTTGACAAATTCTTAGAATTTTTTGAATATATTAGTGGAACTACTAATTTTTTGAGTTTCACATACTCCACCAGTTCAGAAACACTGAAATACTTGGATATAGAGTTATACAAAAGAGATGGAAAATATTAAAGTAAAGTACATAGAAAGGAGACTTATGTAAATTCTTATTTACACTTCAATAGTGCCCACCCTCTGCATAGTAAAAAGAATATTGTCAAAGAACAATTTGTCAGGGGGTCCAGAATGACTAGTTGGGACAATGACTTTGAAGTAGAGTGTACAGTTTTAGAAAAAATGTTTTTGGAACATGGTTACCCTGTAGAATTTGTTATTAACATAAGGAAAGAAGTGGAGAAAGGAAGGCGGGAGAGATTTAAGCCAATTTTAGGGAGAGGGACCAATAATAAGAATGAAAATGATGGTAATAGGAATAAAGATGGTCAGCAAATATATAAAAGAAGCTTAATAGTAGAATACAATGCTTCTAATAGGAAAGTAAAGGAATTTTTAAATAGGGAATGGAATAAATTCTCCGCCTTGACTGATATGGAAGAGATTACCAAAATGGAACCAAAAATTGTTTACAAAAATTCTTATAGTTTAAAAAGATTGATGGAAAGAAATGGAAGTAGTAAAAACAAAGGGAATAGAAATAAAGTAGGAACATATAAGTGTGGCAGGTGCCACCAATGTTCATACATTATGAATAAAGGAGAAGTTTATATAGAAAGCAGAAAGAGATGGTTAGGTAGTAAAGTTTTTTTCAATTGTGACAGTAAAGGTGTCGTATATCTAGTTATCTGTCAGACGTGTCAATCATTTTATGTAGGGAAGACGGAGAGACAATTGAAAAGAAGGATATACGAACACACTTATGATATCACAAAAAAGAAAAACACAAATGCATTATTCAAGCATTCCATTTCCTGCACTGAATTTAAATATGAATTTTTTGTACTGGATCAGGTTATACCAGACATAAGAGGGGGCCTGTGGGAAGAAATATTAGAAAGTAGGGAGCTTTGGTGGCAGGTCAACCTCGATGCAGGAAATAAACCTGGAATGAATGATTTTATATCAATTTCTTCACTGCTTAAATTAAAGGCTAACAATATTTGACCAAAATTCAAAATGTAATTCTCTGAAATGAACACCAGATGGGGGTAGAATATACATGAAACATAGGCTCAAGGAATTTACACTGATATATAAATATATAAAAAACAAATAGATAGTTGTTCACACACCTGAGTTTTTAAATTAATTTATTTTTTTATATAATGAAATGTTTTAAAGTAATTTATTAGTAATTTATTTATGAAAATATATTTATTTAAAATATTTATATAAATGAATGATGTGAAATGATTAAACTAAGCACAAGACACTTTCAGAAAGTAGGCATTAATATTTATGAGACTAAAAATGAGATTTGCCAGTTCAAATTGTAAGAGATGTATTTCATTGGATTATCAATTAATTAGTGGATTTAATAGTCTATTTAAATGACTTTTCAGTTAAAAATGGTTGTCTGATGAAGTCCTGTATGTAGGACGAAAACGCGTGTGGTTTTAATTGTTTTTGGTGAATAAAAGCGTTAATATTTTTGGTAATCCGTGTACTTCCTGCTTCATTATAGAGGAGAAGACCGTGGTCCAAGGCGTTCTTTTTTACTGATTTTTATATGAATTCATATTACAAGATGGTCTGTAGGTCATAGTAACTCCCTACCTTTATTCTTTATGTGTGTGTGTGATATCTTTTGCAGTCTATACCTTAAGAAAAGCAAAACACCAAGGACATGGTAAAAATGTTCTACGGAAAGATATTAAGATAATGAGTAATCTTCTGAGTTTTTGCATAACTGTTATGCAAAACTAAATCATAAGATTTCTGTTTCATTCATTATGAGTTTTATTTTTGTTTAGTTTGTAGTATGTGACTATACCATACTTAATTTATTGTTTACTGATGTTCCATTTGATGTTTCCTTCATTCATTGTATAGGAAACTTTTTTGATCACATCACATTTTACTATTACTCACATCTCATCCATTGTATAGGAGTATAGCAGTAAATTAAACATTTGATTTTTAAACTTTTATTAAAACATTTGACCTTTACTATTAATTCTCACGGTATTGTATTTCAAAGATGGAAGAGCTAAACACTCAGTGTCTTAGTTTTCTTTTTTAACTGATTATTGGCAATGTTTGGTCATTTTGTTTCATATCAGTTCCTGCTGCCTAATACAGTTTCAGCTTTTGGAGTTTTATTTGTAATAATGATAAAAGTATGTTCTGCTTGATGACTGTGTTCATGTGCTTTTATAATATGACAATAGGCACCATTCAGCAGAACTTATTATTATAATTCATGGTATCAAATTCATGTAAGTTATAAAATCTCTGCTGAACTAAGTTACATATTTGGCCTTATGTAACACAGTTAAGAGGTGTTTTTTCCTAGACTTACTTATTCATGCTGACAGAATCTTCAGGATGTAGTAATGCTCTGCCAGTAGATGCATCAAGTTCCTGAAAGGGTGCTGTAGAATTCAAAGTCTTTAGAACTTGTTCCACCTTGTGTTTGCTCTACTTCAGTTTCTCAGTCTGCCTTGCAGCAGTATTTGAGAAAACTTCTCACACTGAGAAAGCAGTAGTGCAAAATACTGTTCATTTGTAGCAGCAGTAACTTTGATCAAATATTTTAATTGATACAGTCTGTTATCCTCTACTTTCTCTACATGCTATCTTGTCTCATGGAATTTAGCAACTGTAGGTGCTGAATTGCTGGATAAGAATGTATTGTTCACATTACTCATTATTTTTTTTTGTTTGTTTTTCCACGTGGTTAAAAATGAATGGACTGGCATAGAAGCTAAAATCTCCAAACAAGTGGCTACACTTGTCTGGAGAAAGTCAAAAAAGTTGTCCAGGGACTTTGACCAATATAGTAGGAAGGCTCATACCCATTAAAACCCTTCAGATCCAAACCAAAGTTTTTTTCACCATTTAAGAAGCATAGCGCTTTCCCAGCTTGTGTCACTCCTCAAGTGGCTTCAAAAAGTAATGTTTTGCCTTCCAAGAGCCCTGCAATGAAGATATTTTCTGAGGAGAATCAATCTTCAGGTACTGTTCTTACCAATACCTCAGCTAGTCCCATGGGCATTAATATTCTGCCTCCTAGAGAACTGGTACAAGCATTCAAAGTGTGTTTGGATTCCAATCCTTTCACTACATCAGACCATTTTTTATCCCCAGGTCCGGATACCACTCAGCTGTTTTCAGAGACAGTCAGGGGAAGGGGGAAGGTGAGAGGAAGAATTAGAGGGAGACCCCTAAGACTGAGATGACGGTAATGGTTTCCTGCTCTCCCATTCCCTCCCCTACCCTTGACATTATCAACCTTACGGATTTGGTGTTGGATGACAGTTTAGCAGTTTTGCAAAAGGGACTGAACTTTATTCCCTCACAGAGGGGTCCAGTGACTAATGTGGTGCTAGACTTAAAGCTTTATTGTAGAAAGCTTAATTTAAAGCAAGGCATTAAAAATAATAACTTATGTTTTAGTCAATCTGTTGTTACACAAGCTGATGATGTTTTTAACACAAATGTTTTTTCCACACTAGGTGCAGGCCCTCAGTGAGACCAGGTTGTTACTTCCAATGCCTCTCGTTCCCTTCCTTTCCCTGACAGTCTGGATTTTGATTCTGATGATGGTGGTGACTCTTTCCCTAGAAGAAGAAGCACTTTCAATCTCCCCCTTAATCCCATGTTAAATATTTTTTCTAAACTGTGTGAGAAAGAAGTAAGAGCAGGCCTTGAGAAAAAGCCACCCACTAAGAGATTTAACCTTTCTGTTAAAAATAAGACAGCCCTCAAAAGTCTCCAAGCTATGCCAGACACCAGGGTTATGAAGGCAGACAAGGGAGCAGGTTTTGGCATTACGGGCAACCGCTCTTATGTTAGCAAAAATGGAAAATGTCCTTTCCAACACTGACAACTACAAAACTGTTTCCTCTGATTTTGTTATGGAAAGCTTTTGTAGGACTGACAACACTTTACCAAGGCTTAGAATACTTTGAAATACTTTATTCAAGAAACTATTGTGTGAAGCGCATTCAAACAAACTTAAAATAAAAATCTTTTCTTTGTTAAAAACTAGTCTACTTGTAGAAAAACATGAGGTATTGTGGCAATTGCATTTAGATGCTAGTAGGTGGCCAGGTCTTAATGAGGTAGTGTCCATCTCAAGTATATTGAAATTAAGGAGTCTTAATAGATAGTTAAAAATGTATGTGTTTTTTTAGTAGGAGATGATTTATAGGTTTCAACTTGTTAAAATGTTTTCTATCAACTATTTTCTATTTTTATATATGAATTTTATATTGCATATATATTGTTTATTATTTAATTGAATGAGTAATTTATGATAAGTACATTTTTATATAGTAAAGTTTTTAACATAGAAAAGTTTTTTATTTTAATATGTACATATGTAAAGTTTATTAAAGGTGTAGGATTTATATTCATATACACACACACTAATTTTTACTGATATATATATATATATATATATATATATATATATATATATTTAAAAAAATAAAAAAATGAAAAATAAGGATGTAATAAGTGTAAAGCATATAGCAATTATTTAGGATATATATATATATATATATATATATATATATATATATATATATATATATATTTTTTTTTTTACCCCCATAGGATGAGTGAGTAATGTTTGAATTTTATAGGAATTGATTGGGTGCAGTTAACAAGGTGTTTAATTAATTAATTACTATGATGGGAGTGTTCTTATACTGTGTTACACGTTGTAAAATCTGTCTGAAGAAGTCCGGTGAAGTGACCGGATGAAAAGCGCTTCACATGATAGTTTCTTGAATAAAGTATTTTGAAGTATTCTAAGCCTTTGTGGTGACGTATCTGTGGAATAAGTTTGTTGTTTTAGTTTTATCATGTGGTTAACACTCTTAGCAAACTCTATCATAAAGAGCTTATTTCAGACTTTGAGTTGGAATTTATGGAGGTGAAGTCTCGGTTAGTGGGTAGGATGTTCAGGATCCCCAAAATACATAAAGATCAAAAAAATCCTCCTCTTATGCATATTGTGGTGTCAAGTAAGACCAAGACTGAATATATATCAGCTCTTTTAGATTTTTTTCCTAAACCTTCTAGTTCAGTCCTCCCAGTTCTACTTAGAAGATTCCTGGGAATTCTTGAATCAGGTCCATAATTGCTCTCCTTTGACTGGTCACTGTACATTGGTCACCCCTGGATATTGTGGCCCTCTATTCCAGTATCCTGCATTAAAGGGGCTTACTTATGGTGGGAGATTACCTTGCCAACCACACTAATCCCCCCCCCCATAGAGTCCCAGTTCTGTTAGCTCTTTAGTGTTGGAAAACAATTTATTTTCTTTCAACGGTACTATCTACCAGCAAGTACAGGGAGTAGCTATGGGAGTAAAGATGGCCCCATCCTATGCCAACCTAATTTTGAGTTTCTGGGCAGCTGATGTGCTTACTAAACTAGATGGTTTTGAATATGTCTCTCTATATAAATGCTATACAGATGACATATTTTCCTTTGGACAGGGCCCCCAGGTGAGCTTGATGTGTTCTTAAACAAAGTTAACAGCAGTATTGATTTTTTTAGACTTTACCCTTTTGGGTAAGGGAGAAACTGTCCACTTCTTAGATGTGACCCTCTCCATTGACCTCCACACAAACACGTTTTCTTTGACCATCCACAGAAAAAGTACCTTCTGCAATAACTATTTGGATTTTGGCAGGCAACACCCCTTTTTTATGAAAAAGAACATAGTCAAGGGGCAATTCATACACCTTAGCCACATTGTTAGTGAAGATGAAAAGTTTCACAAAAGAAAGCCTCTTTCTTAAACAGTTATTCACAGACAAACACTACCCAGCACACTTGGTGGACACCATGTGGGAGGAAGTTGCAGTGAATAGACACAACAAATACCACCCTATTTTGTCAAAAGGCTTTTTGTCCAAACCCAGTTTCATCTTCCAATGACAGTCTGCATTTTCCTCTTCCAGTTTCAGTTGATGCAGAATCTATTCAGGACATAGTTTCTAGGAAATGGAATATTATTTCCAGTTGCCAAGAGATAGGCAAGGCACTAGGTCCCATTCCATCTTTCAGTTACAAAATATCCCAGTCTCTCAGATCAGTATTTGATCTAGCTGGTCAGGGAAATGTAACCACACCTCCCCCTTCAGTTGATATGTTTTGTTGTGGGAAATGTGTTTGCTGCCAGTACATTGCAGGTGCAGACTGTTTCACCTTACACACTCCTAGACAAGAAATTCATTTTTCAGACACATTTGATTGTAGTTCAACTTGCATAGTATATCTTGCTGTTTGCAGTCACTGTGGGGAGGCGTTCTATGTTGGCAAAAATATTAGCAAGCTCAGCGATCGAATCAAGGAGCATTACCAGGCCATAAGAAAAGGTGATGAAAAGAATGCTCTAGCTAAACACAAGCTAACCAACCCTTCCTGCTCCACTTTAAAATTTCTAGTGTTAGACAGTGTTTCCTTGATCTACGGAGATGGGAACCTCCAGCCAAAAGTTAAGGAGCTTAGGTGGCAGGTTAAACTGCAAGCTGACATGCCCCCTGGGCTTAATGGTAATCTTAATGTAAAATGCAACCTTAAGTGGATCCGTTAGTGTGAATTCTTTCCCCTCCCCTTCTTTGCATAAAGAATTATTTATGCTGCGGCTTTTATTTAAACAGTGTTCAGTTGATAACCTTTGTATTTCTGAAAAGGTTCGACTGTTAACTGTAAAATGAACTTGATAACGAACGAAAGTGCTTAAATACATTTCTGAAGAGGTTTGACTGTTAAATAACTGTAAAATGAACTTGACAATGAATGAAAGTGCTTAAATACAAGTGTTCCATTTTATTTCAAATTTATTTCAAGTTTTCTTATACTGTTGCTTTGGTGGATGTTTTTTACTGCTGGATTAAAAGATTTCAGCTGCTAGATTAAAATATTTCAAAGCTACTACATGAAGTGAAGTGATTTTTCTTTCATGTCTAAAAAGTTTTATCGATTTATATATATAAACATGTATGAGTGTGTGTGTGTGTGTGTGTGTGTGTGTGTGTGTGTGTGTGTGTGTGTGTGTGTATATATATATATATATATATATATATATATATATATAGAGCTACTTTAGTTCATTGAATTAACAGAACACTAAAATTTAAATAACTAAGACGAGAAGAACTAACGTTTTCAACAGTGAGAGTGTCGAAGACTGGAACTTAGAACATCAAACTAGCTATATATATTTTGAATGCAGATCACAGTACAGTGAGGATCAGGAAATCTACCCTTGTCCCTCACTGTAGTGCAGTCTCAGAGTATATATATATATATATATATATATATATATATATATATATATATATATATATATATAATTTGCAGGCATGTGTAATTTTTTTTATGTTTTTGCAATGGGGCAAGCCCCCACACCCCAGAAAATGATATATACCAACTCAGAGATTGCACTACAATGAGGAAAAGGGTAGATTTCCTGATCCTCACTGTACCAAGATATGTAATCAAAATATATAGATAGCTCAGTATTCTAAGTTCCATTTTTATGTAATCTCATTGTTGTAAATATTTGTTCTTCTCATCTTACTTATTTAAATTTCAGTTTTCTTTTAATTCCATGAACTAAAGTAAATCCATATATATGTATGTGTGTGTGTGTGTGTGTGTGTGTGTGTGTGTGTGTGTGTGTGTGTGTATATATATATATATATATATATATATATATATATATATATAGGGTCTATATTAAAAGCCCGAAGCGACAAATGCTCGAGTTCTATGTATATCAACACATAAAGGTCGATGTACATAAACAGCGAAACATGAAAACTGCAAAATTTGAAACGCCGAACAAGTCCCATCATCAGAACGCGCCACACAGGTAAGTTAAAAATTACACTAAATAATTGCTTTAACACCTTTATGTGTTGATGTACATAGATTCAAGCATTTGTCTTTTCGGGCTTTTAATATAGACCCTATATATATATATATATATATATATATATATATATATATATATATATATATATATATATATATATATATATATATATATATATATATATATATCAAGAGAGAGAGAGAGAGATGATCACATTATCACATTATAACCTCATCTTACTTAAAACTAACTTCTTTTTCACGCATTTTCCTCTCCTTCTACTACCATACCTACTAACCTCTTACGAACATCTTAGCCTCAAAGTACCACACACCCTCTCTCAAAATACTAGCTCTCTTCCACGAAACACATTTCAACCTTTCTCAAACATCATTTCCTCCCCAGCTACCTTCTTACAAAATTTCACAGAAAGTTCCACTTTTCCTACTTTTATCAGGTAAACAGAAAATCCTTACACATCCTCTCCAAACCCTCGGACCTAATAGAAAGACTTCTTCTATCTCTGCTAGCAGGCGACATTCATCCCAACCCTGGCCCAAACAAAACTGCTACTGTAAACCCCCCTGTCCCCCTCCCTTATGCCCAAATATACCCTCCAAACCCCCTAACTCTCTCTCCATTGCTCACCTTAACATCCAAAGCATTAATAACAAAATCACCCACCTCCATGCCCTGCTAGACATACACTCTTTTGACATCCTGTGCCTATCCGAAACCTGGCTCAAACCTGCAACCCTAGACAGGGAGATTACTCCCCCTGGCTTCAACATCCACAGACTTGACCGTCAAGCCAAAAAAGGTGGTGGGATAGCTATCCTTTACAAAAATGGCTTACAAATTCATGTATTACAAGAAAAACCTCCCTCTATAAGTAATGCCAAAATCCTTATCTCCAAACTCCAACTTAATCCACACAAGTCCATCTATATAATCTGCACCTGCATTCCCCCTGGAAATAATATCAGTACCCTAGAAGAGATCCTTAGCTGGCTTTCTATTCGATTTCCACAAGAAACCATAGTCCTCTGTGATGTCAATATAGACTGGAAAACCTGCACCTCAGTAGACCCTCCCACCCTCTTAAATCTTCACGTTTTTTCTCAAACCATTCAAGCCCCTACCAGATCCAGCAAAACTAACAACAAAGAAGGCATATTGGACTGGATTCTGATAAATAGGCACCACCCTACTTATACAGTAGGTACACTACCTGATGATTTAAGTGACCACACTCTTACTTACTTATTCAGACTTAAAACTACCTCCCCTAACCTAACTAAATACAAAATGGTTAGAACTAATAAAAACTTTAACCTTGAAAGCTTCCTTACAGAACTGAATGCTTGCAACTGGTCTCCTCTTAAACAACTGCCACTGGATGATGCTGTAGTTTACTTCAACTCTAAGTTCCTTTCTATTTTAGACTCTCATGCTCCCTTAAGATCTATCAGGATCAGCTCAAAACCTGCCCCCTTGGCTTTCAAAAGATACAAGGCATAAAATTATTCTGAAAAATAAACTCTGGACCAAATTTCGCAGCACTAAAGATCCCACCCACCAACTTAACTTGAGACAAATAAGAAATGCCACTAAAAAAGCTGTTGTACTAGACAAAAGAAACTACTACTACAACCTACAACAAGCTAACCAACAAAATCCTCAAATGTTCTGGGCAGGAATAAATAGTCTCTGAAAGCCTGGCCACTCTGACACCCCATGCCCCATAGGTACTCCCCAAAACAACCCTAAACAAACTGCTGATACCTTCGATACCTTTTTTTCTGAAACTGTCCTGTCTCTAGCTAATCAACTAGCCCCCAATATCTCCTCTCAGTCCACCTCCTCTAACTCCTCAATTCCCTCATTTCTACTGCATCCAGTACCTACATCTGTTATCTGCTCTTGTCTCCAGAAACTAAAAACCTCCTCCCCTGCTGCTGACCATCTACCAGCTCAATATCTAAAAATTGCAGCCAAACCATTAGTCTATCCCATTTCCATTCTGATTAACAAAACCATTGTTGAAGATTTCATTCCTTCGATCTGGAAAATTTCACATATCATTCCCCTGCATAAAGGTGGGAACTCAACAGAACACTCTAACTACCGACCCATAGCCCTTCTCTCCCCCCTAGCTAAAATCATGGAAAAATGTGTCCAAAAACAACTTCTTAAACACCTATTAAATAACAATCTACTAGATGACTGTCAACATGGATTCCGACCTTTCCACAGCACCACTTCAGCCCTCCTTTCCATCACTGACCACATCACCAAAAATCAAAACAATAGTTTACTCACCTCTGCTCTCTTTATAGACCTGTCCAAAGCCTTCGATATGGTTAATCACCATATTCTGATAAATATACTTAAAACTTTTGCACTCGACTCTAGTGCTTTAAAGTGGTTTGAGTCATATCTGCATAACAGACAACAGGCTGTGCTCTGGCAAAATAACTTATCCAACCTCCTTCCCATTACCCTGATATATATATATATATATATATATATATATATATATATATATATATATATATATATATATATATATATATATCAAACAAACATCAAACAATAACGATTGTACCACTTTAGTAGAAGTGTATGACATTTCTGAGATCACAGTATTCCCTCTGCAACCTGTATACAATATGCTGATGATTCTACTTTGATTTGCTCTGCCTCATCCCCCTCTGAACTGCTTTCCATCACTCAACAGACTTTCAAAACTGTTGAATCTTAGTTGCTTAATCTTAAACCCCCAAAAAAATCAAACTGTTACTTTTCTCCCCCACCCATAAATCCTCTCCACTCAACTTCTCTCTCCTGTCTAATAATGGTACCATCATATCACCTGACCCTTCCACCAGGCTTCTCGGAGTAGAGATAGACAACAACCTATGCTTTGACTCTCATATTAACAACACTATAAAATTAGTTAACAGAAAACTAGGCTCCCTGTATAGAATTAAACCATTTCTTACACCTCTTGCTAAAACTACCATTGCCCATTCACATCTGATCTGTACCCTACTTTATGCCTCCCCCATTTACACTTATCTGTCCAAAACGAACCTCTCCAATCTGGCAGCCACCTACAACAGTATTGCCAGATTTGCCTCTAGCTCTACTTTTAGAACTCACCACTGCTTAAACCTAAAGCAATTAGGATGGCTTGAGCTTCAAAATCTGATTTTATTCCATCAGCTCTCCTTAGCCCATAAAATCCTCTATAAACCTAACAACACCCCTATTCTCAAGACACTTATTTCACCTTATTGCAACCTCAAAAGCCTATGTTCTTCTAACAAACTTCTTATATCAACTTGTAAATCCAGTAACTTGGCAGGCACCTCCTTGTTTTCTAACACAACAGGAAAAGCTTGGAACTCTCTTCCTGACAACCTCACTGCAATCTCCTCTCTTCCCTGCTTTAAATACCATCTCAAAACTCACTGGCTTTGCCCCTGTACTAACCCTGACTAGCTTGTCTAATGCCACTAGTATGTTCACTTTCTCCTGCTTACAAATTAGTACAAAAAAATTACTTTTCTGCTATCTTTCTTAATTTCTCCCTCATCCTGTAATTAATTTCCTGTTGTTGCTTCTGTAATATATGCCACTGCTAATTTGTGTTACTTCAGTAATATATGTCAGTGCTATTTTATATATTTTATTCTGAGTGAATTTTTGTACCATTGCTATTAATATTCATGTACTTTTTTCTCTTGAAGCTTTTCTCCCCGGGCCTCTGCTGAAAATGGACATATATCCAGTTGGACCAGCCTGACCAAGAAATGTAAAATAAAATAAAAAATAAAATTACTAGTCAATAATTATTTATATCAGCACACATTATAAAACCTAGTTGGTTAACAGTCACATTTCTTCACAACACATATTATTATGCTAAAAAGTTTACAAATGTAAACCACAGAGGTTACATTTACAGTCCAAACACCAACATGATATATTCACTAAAAAAAAAATTTGTAGCATGCGGTACATCCAATAATAATCTACAGTACTGCATGGCTGATTTCTTATATATACCCATCCTAAACTAACATTTGCTCATTAGCCTGCCACAAATGACTGTGGAGTAATTTAAAATATAAGGCAGCCACTGTCTAAACAAGTAACTATGCAGTGTACACTGAAATCACTCCTCATTTCCTACAGAAACTTTTCAAAACATATATTTTTACGTAGGAGCTTTGCCCCCTACACCCTTAACATGAAGGTTCAGCTCCACACATCCTAACTTATATATAGTAACTCTGTAGTTGCACAACCATGACAAACGCGATATAGTTGATAATCCATGAGCTGACCATAATATAAAAAGATGAACTCAGCCACCAACAAATCATGCATCAAAATCTACACTCAACACTCAAAAGCAATCAGTGTTAAACTGAACTGCATCTACATATCTATACATGTATTCAGAAACCTCTTTGCAGCACAACTCATTTTTGCTGCAACTCACCAAAATTATGAGTGGAAAATACAGTCTACAAATCAAAAAATCCTTCCCAGGTCTTTTTGTACAAGTATGCCAGTGACATCCTCCTTGACCTAGAAGCAGGCCTCCTATAAGGATTATGATGGCACTGGACTCTCACTCTTGTCAAGGTTCAATACTCCCCTTTGTTTAATAGTGATTTTGACAGAGCACAAAAAAGATGCACTCTTTCAAGAATTCCTCGATATCCTTTTCTCATATTTTTTAATTTTTATTGTTTTTTTTTTTTTTCTACAGAAACTATCTTAAAATACAGAAAAGGCATGTAGGATAGAATGTTAACTTTTTTCATCCTTTCTTCCTGTTGTGGGTAATGTTTGGGGTCTCTCATTTCTTTGATGTCAGTAAGCTTACTGAGACCATTATGCCCACAGATGTGCTGCAGTATCTCTATTGTTATCTTTGCTGCTAATATATTCCTGCAGGTCCTTTAGCTGCTCATTTTTGTTTCTGTTTGTAGAGATTATTTCCTGCATTTCAAATCCATAGGCTCATTAGCTACACAGTTCTGTTTTTAATATTGTTTATTAACTCCTTGTAAAAGTGTTAAGTGCTTTCCAGCTGTACTGTTGTGCTACAATTCATGTTTTATTTTCTGCTACTAACTGCTATGGGCTGTTTAATAACACAGGCTTACTGCAGTTTATGTTTAATTTCTGATGTTACACTGCTGTGAGTTTTTTTGTATGTACAGTTCTGATACACCTGGTGTTTGTTCGCAGGTGGTACACTGTTCTTGGTCTTCCAGTCATTAAATTCAGTTACAGTTTATATTGTACACATAACAGCATGTACACTATGGTGAGCTTTTCATCTATGAAGTTTTGTTAAAGTTATTAGCATGTGTTTAATGCTATTAAACTGCTGGAAGTTCAGCTTTGTTTACAGCTATTATACTGCTTAGGAGCAGTTTTTCTGCATTTAGTGTTTATTTTAATTTGCATGTTGTGACCTCTTTGTGCTTATGGGAGATTTTTGCTGGGTACTTCTTACATAGTTATAGTAACATAAGTCTTGTTATTGCAGTTCTGTTTTGGCAGTTAGTTGCTCTCCTGTGAAGTGATTCTTGTACTTTCTGCCAAGTGAATTTTTATGTTGTGCCCCACTATACCACTGGTGTCCTTTCCCTCCCTAACTCTGAAATCACTGTGTCCATTGGGTGTGGTGGGGATACAGTCATGAAGAAATGGTATTTATTTCAGTCCTTACATGATATTGTGATGCACTTTTTGTCTGCCCTGCCAGTGTTTCAGTATGTAGTGAATATAATCAGTCAGACTGTTCTACAGTAAACACTCTGTAACTTATTTTCCCATGGCATGATAGCCAGCTTTAGGCACCAGCAAACCTTGTGGTCATTGGGCACCCCCGGTCCTGAAGGGCCCCCAACCATAGCCAAGTTTTCCTGATATTTTGTAACATGTCAGTCAAACCAACAAAGGCTAGTACATCAATCCTGAGTACTTAATAAATCAGGTAGGTAATAATAACTCATATTTATATCTTCTTTAAAATTCAAAGATATTTCTGGTTCTTTTGTCAAGTAACAGGCTTCACAATTCCATGAAATATTTTACCACTGACATAGTGCTCCCGGCTTAATTAAATCCTAATGGTGGACATTCTCTCCACTAAAACTAACAACATAGCTAGCTTTTGGTATCTGTAGAAACTGTGGCAGCAGGAGGACTCCTAATCACTCTTGTCTGTGTGGGAATCCCACTAAAGCTGCTGCTGGTTGGGGAAAAACTAGAAAAGTGTATTAATTTTATGATTACTTCTTTAACTGAACAGGGCTGTGATATGACCCTGTTAGCATAAAGCTGATAATGAACATGAGCAAGGTAAGTGCTAAAGATCAGCAACCCAGAGTGACTGACCTCAGTACTTATCCCACATTTTAAGAACTGATGCTTCTGATCCTCAGGGATGGTTTTCTCTTTCAAGGAGTTTAATAAGTACTGGCAGAACACCAGATACTATAACTCTCAACTTCTTTGCTCCTGAATTCTTGCCAAAGCCAAAAATAATAGCAGAATAATGGTTCAAAATCAGGAACACATTTTAAATATTACTGTTATTCACTCAGAAGT
The DNA here is from genome assembly GCF_019279795.1 of Protopterus annectens. NCBI lineage: Eukaryota > Metazoa > Chordata > Ceratodontiformes > Protopteridae > Protopterus > Protopterus annectens. Next base: position 647,227,575 of record NC_056748.1, read on the forward strand.
TAATATAATAACAGATTTTGCACCAACATGCATTTTTGGACAATAAAAAGTATGAAACTGATCTCTGGATTTATTGACTGTCTGTAATTTTGAATGGCTTACCAGCAAATAAAGCTTTTTAATTATTGACAGAGCAAAATTATGAGTCAAAATTTGGGTTGGTCTGTGAAATCAGGGATATTGACAGGTATGCATTACTATACAAAGAGGTAAATAAAAGTGACTTACCCCTGCTGCTGTTTGATGACTGCAAAACAACAGTCACTGCATTGCTACTTGCTGAAATAAGTGCAAAACTAGTATTGCTATGGCTTCTGCTTGTTTGTGTGTAAAAAGATCACTGATTTTTATCTGTGTACACAGCCAGTAATGCCAACACATATATATTACTCTTCTAAGCATTACTAAAAATGTAGTTAACAAGTAATTGTACTTCAGAAGTAAGGCATAAAGTATATCACAGAACATTCAGACACTAAGATCTTCTAGGAGTCTGGTGGCCCCCACTTCCCAGACCGCATAAAAGTATTTTGATTTGGACTAGTGGTGGCTTCTGCTCTCAACCACACCTGTTGTAAAACCAGCCCTGCTCAGATGTATGTGTACAGAAGATTTCTGTAGGTTTTGTGAGGGGCTGGGGATTGTGGGGTAACTACTTCTTTAATTTTCATCACAGTCAAACCTTAGAGGTGTGTGGGGGAGGTCATTATAGCTTGTGTTTAGGCTGAAGACAATGTGGTCATTGTTTCTTTTACTTTTCTCACAAACGTCAGAGGCATACAAAGAAGGTTACCATAGCTTGTGTAGGGGCAGTGTACTGCCTGGGAGCAACAAAGTGAAATGCATTACTGTAATAATAATTTTTTTTTGTAGCTTTCCTCAAACTCACACATCAGGCACTTATATAGGTGGCTGTCTTTGGGGGTTAAGGGTGAGGAGACTTGCTAGTACATCTATGATGAAAGTCTCTTGAAATACCCAACTGTTGCCATGTAAGCCTCTGCTTTTATCCCAATCTAACACCAGAGTGACGCACAAGGAGTGTCTTTTTTTTTGGTTGGGGTTAGGGAGGCAAGCACTATTCCCAGATAGGATCTGTGTATCCTCACAACAAATGGCTTATTTATTTTCAGCTATTATTTTGACAGCTTTGAAAATTAAGCCTCGGGCATGACTTATGTCT